>NW_026061876.1:390000-392500 GCF_023897955.1 Schistocerca gregaria | reverse complement strand
TAGGGCGCAGCCGGTGTACGGTCAAGCATGTGCCACATTATGTCACTCAGTACGTAACGACGGATGATCAGTGTGGGTTACGCGTACATCAGCGGACAGTCCACACAGGCCGTACCACAACGTACACTGACTGCATCGACAACCGAATGCAACTGAACAGCTGCAAGGCTCATTTCACAAACAAACGCCTGACCGACCAGCTTGGAAGGGCAGGAGGGGAGGGCGATATTCGTTCTGTAGCGGTACACCCTTCAGTGGTTAGCGGGACTGTGTAGAAAGTACGCAACACTCGAAAGACCTTTATGTGAGGGTACGCAGCCATGGCATCAAGAAATACACATGGACACCAGAGGATCCAAGCAGCTGAACTATGTTCAGAGGGTTGCTGTTAGGCAAAGCTACATTCCTGTGACGTTACATGTGACAGTTAAGGTGCAGTGTAAGTTAGGTTAAGGTGCAGTGTAAGTTAGGTTAAGGTGCAGTGTAAGTTAGGTTAAGGTGCAGTGTAAGTTAGGTTAAGGTGCAGTGTAACTTAGGTTAAGGTGCAGTGTAGAGTTAGTTAAGGTGCAGTGTAACTTAGGTTAAGGTGCAGTGTAACTTAGGTTAAGGGTGCAGTGTAACTTAGGTTAAGGTGCAGTGTAACTTAGGTTAAGGTGCAGTGTAACTTAGGTTAAGGTGCAGTGTAACTTAGGTTAAGGTGCAGTGTAAGTTAGGTTAAGGTGCAGTGTAAGTTAGGTTAAGGTGCAGTGTAACTTAGGTTAAGGTGCAGTGTAACTTAGGTTAAGGTGCAGTGTAACTTAGGTTAAGGTGCAGTGTAACTTAGGTTAAGGTGCAGTGTAACTTAGGTTAAGGTGCAGTGTAACTTAGGTTAAGGTGCAGTGTAACTTAGGTTAAGGTGCAGTGTAACTTAGGTTAAGGTGCAGTGTAACTTAGGTTAAGGTGCAGTGTAACTTAGGTTAAGGTGCAGTGTAACTTAGGTTAAGGTGCAGTGTAACTTAGGTTAAGTGCAGTGTAAGTTAGGTTAAGGTGCAGTGTAAGTTAGGTTAAGGTGCAGCGTAAGTTAGGTTAAGGTGCAGCGTAACTTAGGTTAAGGTGCAGCGTAACTTAGGTTAAGGTGCAGCGTAACTTAGGTTAAGGTGCAGCGTAACTTAGGTTAAGGTGCAGCGTAACTTAGGTTAAGGTGCAGCGCTGGGTTAGGTTAGGGGCCAACGTGGGGTTAGGTTAGGGGCCAACGTGGGTTAGGTTAGGGGCCAACGTGGGTTAGGTTAGGGGCCAACGTGGGTTAGGTTAGGGGCCAACGTGGGTTAGGTTAGGGGCCAACGTGGGTTAGGTTAGGGCGCAACGTGGGTTAGGTTAGGGGCCAACGTGGGTTAGGTTAAGGGCCAACGTGGGTTAGGTTAAGGGCCAACGTGGGTTAGGTTAAGGGCCAACGTGGGTTAGGTTAGGGCCAACGTGGGTAAGGTTAGGGCCAACGTGGGTAAGGTTAAGGGCCAACGTGGGTTTAGGTTAAGGGCCAACGTGGGTTAGGTTAAGGGCCAACGTGGGTTAGGTTAAGGGCCAACGTGGGTTAGGTTAAGGGCCAACGTGGGTTAGGTTAAGGGCCAACGTGGGTTAGGTTAAGGGCCAACGTGGGTTAGGTTGCCAGAGATGTGTCAAATCAGGATGTACGTTTGGCTGGTGTCAGGTGGTGGGTTGGTTCGATGCCTTTATAAGGGGTGTGGCCAAAGGGTATTTTATTACTTGTACCTTTTGTGTTGTGGCGTGGCGTTGCGTCCTGTGTTGATACTGGGTGGACCACTGTGGGTGTTGCTGGCTGATTTGAGCTGCGTTGTTTGCGGGTGATGTGAGACATTCTGTCTTATTAGTGGACGTGACGTTCCTCTTGTCGTTGTTTGGATAGTGTCCTGTGGCAGCGAGGATAAAATGGATGTTGTTGAACGATAGTGCTTTGGTGCTTTCGCTTTGTTACACACAGAGTGGACTGTGAGATAGGGTGACTGGGTCGAGTGCGGTTCACACTGTCCTCCCCAGTTTACAGTATGTATCATCTATGTATGTGGTCCTGCATCATTTACTAAGGAGGGACGTCAGACGACTGAAATATTAGTTATGTACTGATGTAAAGCAGAATGCTTACCTTCCACCAGTGGGCGAGTATCGACTCTGCCCCAGAGTTGCCACCGCAGGAAGAGGGTGTCGGAAACACTACCCGCACACCGTCACCACTGTGCGGGGGGGACGGACCCTCTATATCCTCAGCGGCGCACTCTTTGCCACCGAGCGTCACGTCTCGCGGCCCGCCGTCCAGAGCATGTATTGGGACAGCGGGACTTTGGCTTTTGGGAGATAACTCTTCATGAAGTGGAAGATATAGGGGTGGACTGCAATGTACGATTGCGGAAAAGTCCGCCGTACATCCGCTCGAGTTGCGAGTCGGGCGGTGGGGGTGGCGCATTCACAGGTTGCGGCTGGAGTGACCGTCGGTCCACCACTTTTGACT
>NW_026061876.1:380000-382500 GCF_023897955.1 Schistocerca gregaria | reverse complement strand
TGGTTTTGATCTAATAAAAGCGTCCCTTCCATCTCTGGTCGGGACTCTGTTTGCATGTATTAGCTCTAGAATTACCACAGTTATCCAAGTAACGTGGGTACGATCTAAGGAACCATAACTGATTTAATGAGCCATTCGCGGTTTCACCTTAATGCGGCTTGTACTGAGACATGCATGGCTTAATCTTTGAGACAAGCATATGACTACTGGCAGGATCAACCAGGGAGCTGCGTCAACGAGAGCTGAGCAGCCGGCCGCCCGGGAGTGTGTCCCGAGGGCCCGCGCGAACACGCAAGCGTCCGCTCAATTATTCTGCAAACAGGAGGAGGCTGAGCTCCCCTGCACGATACACCTCGAAACCCTCTCAGGTCCCGGCGGCGCGCAGCGCCGTCCTAAGTACTTGGTCGGGTTCGAGAGAGGCGCAATCGCCCGGAGATAGGCGAGTAGACGCTTTCAGTGCGAACACCCGTGCTCCCAACTGAGCTTGCCGCTGCCGACAGAGGCCCGGGAGCGTGCTGTCGTGGCATTGCCGGCGGGAAACAACACGCGCCACCTACGGTGACCGGCAGCTCCAACGCCAGCGCCACAGAAGGGCAAAGCCCCACTTGGGTGCAGAAGCGAACTCTCCCAGCACAGCGCACGCGCCAACACGTCCGCAGAGCTGCGATACAAACCACCTGCGAGAACCGCTGGGGGCGACCGAGCAGCAGACGGCGTCGCGACGCCGAGTGCCGGGCGGCGGCGCATCCTCAACGCACACAGTCCGCAATCGGACCAGCACACTGCAGATGTCCACCGCGCTTCGCACCGGGCTCGGCAGAACCCACTTTGGCCGCCTGGCGCCGCGCGCAGGGTGCGCCGGCGCATAGCTGGGACGCCAGCCGGGCCCGTCGGCCGGCGCTCCTGCCACTGGGCGCCCCCCACCAGCCGGCTGTAGTGCGTGCGCTCACGCAGCGCGCGGCCAGCACGCCGGGCGGCCCCCCCTCACCGGCCGGGGACTGTCCCGCCAAGCCACAGCCTCGTATCGCTTCATACCCACATGGCCAACTCAGGTTCGGGGGCATGGCGGGTACCGCCGAAACAACCGGTTCACAGATGTACCGATCGTCGCTATCACCGATGCACCTGCAGCGCGAACAACCGCTCAACAACTGATTTCCAGTTCATTTGCGGATCTTTGGCAGCAAACGTATACGTCAATCTACATTTGCGAAATCTACGATTCTGGCATGCCTGCATGTTATGTGTCACGACACGCTACATCAGCCCACATACACACTGCGGCATGTACACGAGAGAACACGTGGAAGATGGTCCGCGCACGTGTGCAATGTCCCTTGCGCGGTCGACTGTCAACCGGCCTCTGTAGCATGTCGCAGATGTGGAACGCGGTCCACCGTGCTATCATGTTGTGTGGGGCAATACGATTAAATAGGAAAACCCTCGTCGCTACATCAACAGACGGCTCACGCTGATTCCCGGCAGAGGGAGGAGGGGGGGGGGGGGGGGGGGGCCAACATGCAATACTTTCGTCCGTACCTACTTACCACATGTCTGTACGGCGTACAACAGTGCAATCTCGCTGTAATGGGGAGACGAGACAAGTAGCATCGTGCACAATATGGCCCTTATGATTCGCCATTGTAGGGCGCAGCCGGTGTACGGTCAAGCATGTGCCACATTATGTCACTCAGTACGTAACGACGGATGATCAGTGTGGGTTACGCGTACATCAGCGGACAGTCCACACAGGCCGTACCACAACGTACACTGACTGCATCGACAACCGAATGCAACTGAACAGCTGCAAGGCTCATTTCACAAACAAACGCCTGACCGACCAGCTTGGAAGGGCAGGAGGGGAGGGCGATATTCGTTCTGTAGCGGTACACCCTTCCAGTGGTTAGCGGGACTGTGTAGAAAGTACGCAACACTCGAAAGACCTTTATGTGAGGGTACGCACCATGGCATCAAGAAATACACATGACACCAGAGGATCCAAGCAGTGAACTATGTTCAGAGGGTTGCTGTTAGGCAAAGCTACATTCCTGTGACGTTACATGTGACAGTTAAGGTGCAGTGTAAGTTAGGTTAAGGTGCAGTGTAAGTTAGGTTAAGGTGCAGTGTAAGTTAGGTTAAGGTGCAGTGTAAGTTAGGTTAAGGTGCAGTGTAACTTAGGTTAAGGTGCAGTGTAACTTAGGTTAAGGTGCAGTGTAAGTTAGGTTAAGGTGCAGTGTAACTTAGGTTAAGGTGCAGTGTAACTTAGGTTAAGGTGCAGTGTAACTTAGGTTAAGGTGCAGTGTAAGTTAGGTTAAGGTGCAGTGTAACTTAGGTTAAGGTGCAGTGTAACTTAGGTTAAGGTGCAGTGTAACTTAGGTTAAGGTGCAGTGTAACTTAGGTTAAGGTGCAGTGTAACTTAGGTTAAGGTGCAGTGTAACTTAGGTTAAGGTGCAGTGTAACTTAGGTTAAGGTGCAGTGTAACTTAGGTTAAGGTGCAGTG
>NW_026061876.1:367500-375000 GCF_023897955.1 Schistocerca gregaria | reverse complement strand
GGCACTCCGATCCGAGTCGTTTGCTCGCGGCTTCAGCATATCAAGCAAGCCGGAGATCTCACCCATTTAAAGTTTGAGAATAGGTTGAGGTCGTTTCGGCCCCAAGGCCTCTAATCATTCGCTTTACCGGATGAGACTCGTACGAGCACCAGCTATCCTGAGGGAAACTTCGGAGGGAACCAGCTACTAGATGGTTCGATTAGTCTTTCGCCCCTATACCCAGCTCCGACGATCGATTTGCACGTCAGAATCGCTACGGACCTCCATCAGGGTTTCCCCTGACTTCGTCCTGGCCAGGCATAGTTCACCATCTTTCGGGTCCCAACGTGTACGCTCTAGGTGCGCCTCACCTCGCAATGAGGACGAGACGCCCCGGGAGTGCGGAGGCCGCCGCCCCGTGAAGGGCGGGGAAGCCCCATCCTCCCTCGGCCCGCGCAAGGCGAGACCTTCACTTTCATTACGCCTTTAGGTTTCGTACAGCCCAATGACTCGCGCACATGTTAGACTCCTTGGTCCGTGTTTCAAGACGGGTCGTGAAATTGTCCAAAGCTGAAGCGCCGCTGACGGGAGCGATTATTCCGCCCGAGAGCATCCCGAGCCAACAGCGGCGCGGGTCCGGGGCCGGGCCAGGTAGGTCCGTCATCCGGGAAGAACCGCGCGCGCTTGCCGGGAGCCCGAGCGCCCAAAGGGGCGAATCGACTCCTCCAGATATACCGCCGAGCAGCCAGCCAGGACACCGGGGCTCTGCCCAACAGACGCGAACCGAGGCCCGCGGAAGGACAGGCTGCGCACCCGGGCCGTAGGCCGGCACCCAGCGGGTCGCGACGTCCTACTAGGGGAGAAGTGCGGCCCACCGCACACCGGAACGGCCCCACCCCGCGGCGAGTGGAAAGGCAACCGGACACGACCCCGCCGCGGATTGCTCCGCGCGGGCGGCCGGCCCCATCTGCCGAGGGCGGGGGCCAGTGGCCGGATGGGCGTGAATCTCACCCGTTCGACCTTTCGGACTTCTCACGTTTACCCCAGAACGGTTTCACGTACTTTTGAACTCTCTCTTCAAAGTTCTTTTCAACTTTCCCTCACGGTACTTGTTCGCTATCGGTCTCGTGGTCATATTTAGTCTCAGATGGAGTTTACCACCCACTTGGAGCTGCACTCTCAAGCAACCCGACTCGAAGGAGAGGTCCCGCCGACGCTCGCACCGGCCGCTACGGGCCTGGCACCCTCTACGGGCCGTGGCCTCATTCAAGTTGGACTTGGGCTCGGCGCGAGGCGTCGGGGTAGTGGACCCTCCCGAACACCACATGCCACGACAGGCGGCAGCCTGCGGGGTTCGGTGCTGGACTCTTCCCTGTTCGCTCGCCGCTACTGGGGGAATCCTTGTTAGTTTCTTTTCCTCCGCTTAGTAATATGCTTAAATTCAGCGGGTAGTCTCGCCTGCTCTGAGGTCGTTGTACGAGGTGTCGCACGCCACACCGCCAGCCGGCTGTGCACGCTACCGAGAAAGCACCGGTATGCGAACCGCCAGGCGACGGGCGCGCATCGCACGTTTAAGGAGACGCGGCCGGCCACACAGGCGACCACGACACTCCCAGGCGCCCGAAGCGGGACAAACGCCGCGCGCTTCAGTATACGTAGCCGACCCTCAGCCAGACGTGGCCCGGGAACGGAATCCATGGACCGCAATGTGCGTTCGAAACGTCGATGTTCATGTGTCCTGCAGTTCACATGTCGACGCGCAATTTGCTGCGTTCTTCATCGACCCACGAGCCGAGTGATCCACCGTCCTGGGTGATCTTTATCTTTTCAGTTCTCCACCGTCTCTTTCAAGACAGTTGCAGAGGCGGGACTGAGGCGTTTGACGGCCCCTGTTCCATTACTTTGTGTCCAACGGCCTGACGGCCGATGGGCGTCGTACGGCTCCACACCGGAGCGGACAGGCACTCGGGCGAAAGTCATTCAAAACCGGCGCCAGGCGCCAGGTGCCGCAGGCCAGCCGCTCCAGAGCTTCAGCGCTCGTACCACACAACAACACTTGCGCTAGTTTTGAGAGGCACGCGTGGTTCCGCACGCGGCGCACGGCTACTGCCGTACAGGTAGCGTGTTGCGCGACACGACACGCACATCGAAAGACATGCAGTCTAGTCGGTAATGATCCTTCCGCAGGTTCACCTACGGAAACCTTGTTACGACTTTTACTTCCTCTAAATGATCAAGTTTGGTCATCTTTCCGGTAGCATCGGCAACGACAGAGTCGATGCCGCGTACCAGTCCGAAGACCTCACTAAATCATTCAATCGGTAGTAGCGACGGGCGGTGTGTACAAAGGGCAGGGACGTAATCAACGCGAGCTTATGACTCGCGCTTACTGGGAATTCCTCGTTCATGGGGAACAATTGCAAGCCCCAATCCCTAGCACGAAGGAGGTTCAGCGGGTTACCCCGACCTTTCGGCCTAGGAAGACACGCTGATTCCTTCAGTGTAGCGCGCGTGCGGCCCAGAACATCTAAGGGCATCACAGACCTGTTATTGCTCAATCTCGTGCGGCTAGAAGCCGCCTGTCCCTCTAAGAAGAAAAGTAATCGCTGACAGCACGAAGGATGTCACGCGACTAGTTAGCAGGCTAGAGTCTCGTTCGTTATCGGAATTAACCAGACAAATCGCTCCACCAACTAAGAACGGCCATGCACCACCACCCACCGAATCAAGAAAGAGCTATCAATCTGTCAATCCTTCCGGTGTCCGGGCCTGGTGAGGTTTCCCGTGTTGAGTCAAATTAAGCCGCAGGCTCCACTCCTGGTGGTGCCCTTCCGTCAATTCCTTTAAGTTTCAGCTTTGCAACCATACTTCCCCCGGAACCCAAAAGCTTTGGTTTCCCGGAGGCTGCCCGCCGAGTCATCGGAGGAACTGCGGCGGATCGCTGGCTGGCATCGTTTATGGTTAGAACTAGGGCGGTATCTGATCGCCTTCGAACCTCTAACTTTCGTTCTTGATTAATGAAAACATACTTGGCAAATGCTTTCGCTTCTGTTCGTCTTGCGACGATCCAAGAATTTCACCTCTAACGTCGCAATACGAATGCCCCCGCCTGTCCCTATTAATCATTACCTCGGGTTCCGAAAACCAACAAAATAGAACCGAGGTCCTATTCCATTATTCCATGCACACAGTATTCAGGCGGGCTTGCCTGCTTTAAGCACTCTAATTTGTTCAAAGTAAACGTGCCGGCCCACCGAGACACTCAACTAAGAGCACCCTGGTAGGATTTCAACGGGGTCCGCCTCGGGACGCGCAAGCACGCCTTCGGCTCGCCCCACCGGCAGGACGTCCCACGATACATGCCAGTTAAACACCGACGGGCGGTGAACCAACAGCGTGGGACACAAATCCAACTACGAGCTTTTTAACCGCAACAACTTTAATATACGCTATTGGAGCTGGAATTACCGCGGCTGCTGGCAGCAGACTTGCCCTCCAATAGATACTCGTTAAAGGATTTAAAGTGTACTCATTCCGATTACGGGGCCTCGGATGAGTCCCGTATCGTTATTTTTCGTCACTACCTCCCCGTGCCGGGAGTGGGTAATTTGCGCGCCTGCTGCCTTCCTTGGATGTGGTAGCCGTTTCTCAGGCTCCCTCTCCGGAATCGAACCCTGATTCCCCGTTACCCGTTACAACCATGGTAGGCGCAGAACCTACCATCGACAGTTGATAAGGCAGACATTTGAAAGATGCGTCGCCGGTACGAGGACCGTGCGATCAGCCCAAAGTTATTCAGAGTCACCAAGGCAAACGGACCAGACGAGCCAATCCGATTGGTTTTGATCTAATAAAAGCGTCCCTTCCATCTCTGGTCGGGACTCTGTTTGCATGTATTAGCTCTAGAATTACCACAGTTATCCAAGTAACGTGGGTACGATCTAAGGAACCATAACTGATTTAATGAGCCATTCTCGGTTTCACCTTAATGCGGCTTGTACTGAGACATGCATGGCTTAATCTTTGAGACAAGCATATGACTACTGGCAGGATCAACCAGGGAGCTGCGTCAACGAGAGCTGAGCAGCCGGCCGCCCGGGAGTGTGTCCCGAGTGCCCGCGCGAACACGCAAGCGTCCGCTCAATTATTCTGCAAACAGGAGGAGGCTGAGCTCCCCTGCACGATACACCTCGAAACCCTCTCAGGTCCCGGCGGCGCGCAGCGCCGTCCTAAGTACTTGGTCGGGTTCGAGAGAGACGCAATCGCCCGGAGATAGGCGAGTAGACGCTTTCAGTGCGAACACCCGTGCTCCCAACTGAGCTTGCCGCTGCCGACAGAGGCCCGGGAGCGTGCTGTCGTGGCATTGCCGGCGGGAAACAACACGCGCCACCTACGGTGACCGGCAGCTCCAACGCCAGCGCCACAGAAGGGCAAAGCCCCACTTGGGTGCAGAAGCGAACTCTCCCAGCACAGCGCACGCGCCAACACGTCCGCAGAGCTGCGATACAAACCACCTGCGAGAACCGCTGGGGGCGACCGAGCAGCAGACGGCGTCGCGACGCCGAGTGCCGGGCGGCGGCGCATCCTCAACGCACACAGTCCGCAATCGGACCAGCACACTGCAGATGTCCACCGCGCTTCGCACCGGGCTCGGCAGAACCCACTTTGGCCGCCTGGCGCCGCGCGCAGGGTGCGCCGGCGCATAGCTGGGACGCCAGCCGGGCCCGTCGGCCGGCGCTCCTGCCACTGGGCGCCCCCCACCAGCCGGCTGTAGTGCGTGCGCTCACGCAGCGCGCGGCCAGCACGCCGGGCGGCCCCCCCTCACCGGCCGGGGACTGTCCCGCCAAGCCACAGCCTCGTATCGCTTCATACCCACATGGCCAACTCAGGTTCGGGGGCATGGCGGGTACCGCCGAAACAACCGGTTCACAGATGTACCGATCGTCGCTATCACCGATGCACCTGCAGCGCGAACAACCGCTCAACAACTGATTTCCAGTTCATTTGCGGATCTTTGGCAGCAAACGTATACGTCAATCTACATTTGCGAAATCTACGATTCTGGCATGCCTGCATGTTATGTGTCACGACACGCTACATCAGCCCACATACACACTGCGGCATGTACACGAGAGAACACGTGGAAGATGGTCCGCGCACGTGTGCAATGTCCCTTGCGCGGTCGACTGTCAACCGGCCTCTGTAGCATGTCGCAGATGTGGAACGCGGTCCACCGTGCTATCATGTTGTGTGGGGCAATACGATTAAATAGGAAAACCCTCGTCGCTACATCAACAGACGGCTCACGCTGATTCCCGGCAGAGGGAGGAGGGGGGGGGGGGGCCAACATGCAATACTTTCGTCCGTACCTACTTACCACATGTCTGTACGGCGTACAACAGTGCAATCTCGCTGTAATGGGGAGACGAGACAAGTAGCATCGTGCACAACATATGGCCCTTATGATTCGCCATTGTAGGGCGCAGCCGGTGTACGGTCAAGCATGTGCCACATTATGTCACTCAGTACGTAACGACGGATGATCAGTGTGGGTTATGCGTACATCAGCGGACAGTCCACACAGGCCGTACCACAACGTACACTGACTGCATCGACAACCGAATGCAACTGAACAGCTGCAAGGCTCATTTCACAAACAAACGCCTGACCGACCAGCTTGGAAGGGCAGGAGGGGAGGGCGATATTCGTTCTGTAGCGGTACACCCTTCCAGTGGTTAGCGGGACTGTGTAGAAAGTACGCAACACTCGAAAGACCTTTATGTGAGGGTACGCACCATGGCATCAAGAAATACACATGACACCAGAGGATCCAAGCAGTGAACTATGTTCAGAGGGTTGCTGTTAGGCAAAGCTACATTCCTGTGACGTTACATGTGACAGTTAAGGTGCAGTGTAAGTTAGGTTAAGGTGCAGTGTAAGTTAGGTTAAGGTGCAGTGTAAGTTAGGTTAAGGTGCAGTGTAACTTAGGTTAAGGTGCAGTGTAACTTAGGTTAAGGTGCAGTGTAACTTAGGTTAAGGTGCAGTGTAACTTAGGTTAAGGTGCAGTGTAACTTAGGTTAAGGTGCAGTGTAACTTAGGTTAAGGTGCAGTGTAACTTAGGTTAAGGTGCAGTGTAAGTTAGGTTAAGGTGCAGTGTAAGTTAGGTTAAGGTGCAGTGTAACTTAGGTTAAGGTGCAGTGTAAGTTAGGTTAAGGTGCAGTGTAACTTAGGTTAAGGTGCAGTGTAACTTAGGTTAAGGTGCAGTGTAACTTAGGTTAAGGTGCAGTGTAACTTAGGTTAAGGTGCAGTGTAACTTAGTTTAAGGTGCAGTGTAACTTAGGTTAAGGTGCAGTGTAACTTAGGTTAAGGTGCAGTGTAACTTAGGTTAAGGTGCAGTGTAACTTAGGTTAAGGTGCAGTGTAAGTTAGGTTAAGGTGCAGTGTAAGTTAGGTTAAGGTGCAGCGTAACTTAGGTTAAGGTGCAGCGTAACTTAGGTTAAGGTGCAGCGTAACTTAGGTTAAGGTGCAGCGTAACTTAGGTTAAGGTGCAGCGTAACTTAGGTTAAGGTGCAGCGTAACTTAGGTTAAGGTGCAGCGTGGGTTAGGTTAGGGGCCAACGTGGGTTAGGTTAGGGGCCAACGTGGGTTAGGTTAGGGGCCAACGTGGGTTAGGTTAGGGGCCAACGTGGGTTAGGTTAGGGGCCAACGTGGGTTAGGTTAGGGGCCAACGTGGGTTAGGTTAAGGGCCAACGTGGGTTAGGTTAAGGGCCAACGTGGGTTAGGTTAAGGGCCAACGTGGGTAAGGTTAGGGGCCAACGTGGGTAAGGTTAAGGGCCAACGTGGGTTAGGTTAAGGGCCAACGTGGGTTAGGTTAAGGGCCAACGTGGGTTAGGTTAAGGGCCAACGTGGGTTAGGTTAAGGGCCAACGTGGGTTAGGTTAAGGGCCAACGTGGGTTAGGTTAAGGGCCAACGTGGGTTAGGTTAAGGGCCAACGTGGGTTAGGTTGCCAGAGATGTGTCAAATCAGGATGTACGTTTGGCTGGTGTCAGGTGGTGGGTTGGTTCGATGCCTTTATAAGGGGTGTGGCCAAAGGGTATTTTATTACTTGTACCTTTTGTGTTGTGGCGTGGCGTTGCGTCCTGTGTTGATACTGGGTGGACCACTGTGGGTGTTGCTGGCTGATTTGAGCTGCGTTGTTTGCGGGTGATGTGAGACATTCTGTCTTATTAGTGGACGTGACGTTCCTCTTGTCGTTGTTTGGATAGTGTCCTGTGGCAGCGAGGATAAAATGGATGTTGTTGAACGATAGTGCTTTGGTGCTTTCGCTTTGTTACACACAGAGTGGACTGTGAGATAGGGTGACTGGGTCGAGTGCGGTTCACACTGTCCTCCCCAGTTTACAGTATGTATCATCTATGTATGTGGTCCTGCATCATTTACTAAGGAGGGACGTCAGACGACTGAAATATTAGTTATGTACTGATGTAAAGCAGAATGCTTACCTTCCACCAGTGGGCGAGTAT
>NW_026061876.1:357500-362500 GCF_023897955.1 Schistocerca gregaria | reverse complement strand
TTTGCAATACATTGCAGAACTTCTGCAGGAATTGCATCCGGCCCCGGGGCCTTGCGCTTTGCAAAGGAGCGAATAGCTGCCTTCACTTCCTCGATGGAGTAGGGGTACACCTGTATGTTGTTGTGGTAGTGTAACTGGTCTTGCCGTCTTATTTCCTGCTGCATCTCGGTGTCAGTGTCAGGTCGATCGTCTGGGAGGAGCACCCTCATTAGCTCCTCAGCGGTCTCTGACCAGTCCTGTGTCATTCTGTCTGCGTCGCCGACTCTTACAGTCGAGAGATGCATTGGTGAGTGAATTTTTTCCCTAACTATTTTGTATGGTGTACCCCATGGATCCAGAGTCAGGTGAGACTTTACAAAATCTTCCCAGCTCCGCTGGCGATGTTGTCGGAGAGTCTCCTTGAAGAGCCATTTCCTTCTCCTATACTGGGCAAGGTGGTAGTGCCGTTCCTCCTGGGTGAAGGACCTTTGATAGCTGCTTCGTGCTCTTCTCATAGACTGCCTGAGCCGGGTGAGCTCTGGAGTCCATGGAGAAGTCGCTTTTCGTATGAAGCGCCTTCGCGTTGGTATTGCCGCGGCCAAAGCCGCCCTGATTGAGACAATTAAGGCCCCTACGGCCTCCTCCACTTCAAAAGGACCGTCTCCCAGCTCCGGAGGATGAAATTCCGCCTCCAACAGGTCCCAGTCTGCTCTCCCGTAGTCGTACTGCATTGTCCACCCCTCTGGCACATGCTCCACTTGTGATGCTATCGTAAATTCAATAGCGTTATGATCACCGGTGGTAATGTTGTCATTGACCTGCCAATTTTGAATAGTATTCACAATGTTTGTTGTACAGAGCGTGACATCAATAAAGGACGCTGCCCCAGCTCTGCTCCTGTAAGTAGGAGGGTTGCCGGGGAGATTTACAACATTTAAATTATGTTCCATAATTATATCTTCCAGTGCCTGTCCTCTTTGATCTTGAACTTGGCTGTGCCATAGGGGGGATTTTGCGTTACTGTCCATTGCTATTATTATTGCTTTGCCTGCTAGGGCTCGCAATACTGTAGATAACTGCCCAAGATAAATATTGATTGGATCCCTGTATTGACAGTATATATTGATTATATACCAAAATGTATTATAAAAGTTTATCTCCACAACCGTTACATGGGAGGTGCAATACTGTGTCAAGACAGTGGTTTTAATTAACTTGTTGTAAATGACAATTGCTGACATGGGATTTGGACCCATTGATATTACCTGGGCAGTGACGGGAAAGCCTGTGACCTTGCCGGAGGCAGAGCTTGGCTCTTGAATTAGCATAACATCGATGTTCTTTTCTTCCGCTATCTTTCGGAGCTCCTGAGTTACGAGGGAGCTCCTCATAGCATTTATTTGCAGGACTTTTATCTTAGTCCGGATGTCTGGTGTAGAAATGGCTATCAGGCCATACCTGGGCAGGATCAAAACCAATCCTGCCGTGCATCTTGACCATGTTTTTATAGGTCTTGTCAATATCAAACTCCCGACCCCGTCTGATATATAATTTTGACACTAAGTCTTGTAATTTTTCGAAGTCTGTGGGAATATTTAACGCGGCAAGATGAATACAGTCTGCATCCTCCAGTGCCGGGAATGTGACCTTCTCTCCGCGAGGATGCCCGACCCTCACCAGCTGCCTCAGAGCCGCGTTTAGGGCTGTGGGTTCCTCCAGTCTTGACAGTCTTAACGTTTCCTCACAAATGGTGTATGTGTCTCCTGGTGGACACTGAGTGTACATTTTTCCAACTTGAATTGTTTCAACATCCTCTTGCGTCATTTTTGGAGTCTGCTGGTGCTCTGCTGCAGAGACTGGCGCGGCAGCCGACGACGACTCCGCCCCCGAGGACGAGCGGGAACCCCCGCTCCCGGCGGATGAAGCCGCCCCGCCGGTCACCGCCACCTCCCGGAAGCCTAGATGACCCCTCCCTGTGGCCAGGAAACCCCCGACCTGACAGGAGAAATCCGTCGACTCCGGCCGCTCTGTCGGAACAGGAAGTGTGTAGGTCTCTCCCTCCTTGCGCGTGAGAAAGCCCCCACTCTGTGAAGAGGTAGACTCCAAGTTGGTCTGCTCGGTCGCCGGATCTCCTGGAGGACTCCTCCTAATGGCCAGGAAGGACCCAACCTGGCAGGAGAAGTCCCGCATCTCCGGTTGCACGTCTGGAACTAAGACAGAATAGACCTTCCACTCCTCCTCTCGCTCGTCGACCACCGAGGGCAGAGATTCCTGTGATTCCTTGAGCTTCCGCCACCGACCTGCATCTCGCAACTGTTTGCTCGGTGATTTTCGAGTGACTCTATAGCGCGTTGCCATAGTCTGTCCTCTGTATGAGCCGCTGTATCATTATTTTATAGGTTGCACACTCCTTACCGGGAGTGTTGCAGGTGCGTTTCCGGTATTTACAAGGGATGCAGGTGGGCGTTTCTTTGTCGCACTTTGTTTTGTCATGCTTTTCGCTTCCACAATTCCCACATACTGGGTTTAGGAAGCCACAGTATTTTGCAACATGTCCGTAATCGTGACATTTGGTACATTTAGCAAGGGCAGTATAGTCCTTGACGGATATTGCATTATAGCCTACGTATAGTCTATTGGTTGTAATGATCTGTTTACGCAATTCCGGTGACACTTCAATGGCATGGTGCACAGTGTTTCTGTCACGAGGACCTGCCTTGAAGCGGACCTTGAATTGTTCTATGAATTCTTCGCGAGTCATTTTGTCCTCAAAATTCTGTGCGTAAACACAGTCAGCCACGTCGTCCTGGGTCATATATGATGGTACATCGTACATCATCATAAGTGGCCTTCGCTTTCTGGGCTTTTCGCATGTAAATGACTCCTGAATTTTAGTATTGTTCATTAGTTTGTCACTGTCCTCAGTAGAGGCCAGTTCGACTATCAATACGTTTTTTGTAGTCCTTATCTGATTTATTTTGATTTTATCTACTCTAGGGTTTATACTCTTTTCAAACTTGGCTTTTGCCGTTTTGACATCGTCCCCTTTCTTAGGCTTTATGAAGACTGTTGGGACAGCTTTCTGTACGTTCTGCTTTATCGTATCTTGCACCGTACGTTTTGTCGTGATTGGTGCTGCCGCAACTGCAGCATAAGACTTCTGGGGCTTTGCCGCCTCTTTTCTAAGGCGGTCATTTTCCGCCTTTATCTCTTCATATTGCCCTTCGAGCTTGGCATGCGCCAGAGCCCAGTTGGCAACTTCCTCTTTGATCACCCTGATTTGATCTGCGGTGATCTTTCCATGTTTAACGCTTCGGTCTAGAAGCCGAAGAAAATGGGCGTGTCGCTCCATGACGGAGACGTTTGATCTTGCATCGAATGGAGCGTCTTGCTCCAATAGCGCCGTATCACTCTCCACGTTTTCTGCCATCATTGATTGAATTGAAGAGTGATAAATTGGAGGCCCGTCTCTTACCCCGGACCGGCCTCTCTGGCATGGGGGGGGGCAAATTGCAGCTCGCTCACCAGTCCCGCCCCTTGACCAAGAGCTTTAAGAGCTGCTGGGTTTAACACGCCGTTTCCAGCGCACTAGTCCCCTTCCACAACCACATCACTGGGGATTTCACCCGTCCCTCCCCGGCAAATGCCCACCGCATTCCGGAGAGGCGGATTCACCTCTCGGCCTTCGCCCCCTACTCGGCCGAGTTCCCACCTAAAGGCCAAGAACCCAGTCCTACCCAGGTGCTGGGTCGGTCCCCCAGACTTTCGGGGGTCTGGCCCCATCTAACCTAGCCGGGGACATGTCACCATGCCCCGGCTTGACGGAGCATGTCCGGGACATCCCGTTCACGGCGATGAGCCTTTGCCGGCTCGGGCCGTGATCCCTCCCCAGCGAATGTGGCCGTGGGGTTTGCAGAGCTGAGATGTTGTTTGCCCTGCGAGGGACAGATCTTGTGTCCCTTGCGACGCAGCTTCCCCTGCGCCATGCACCCTTTGCTTTCGCCTTGGGTTGGGGGACCATTTAACGTCGTCCAGGACGTGAGGAACTGCAGCAGCCAGACCGCAGGGCCCCAGGATCGTCGTGAGACTTACCCTCATACCCTCGCCCAGCCGCCGCGCTCAACTCAGGAGAGACAGGTGGTGTGTCTCTCGTTACGCAGCTTCCCCTGCGCCACGCACCCTTTGCTTTCGCTTGGGTTGGGGGCACTTAACGTCTTGCCGCGACGGGAGTTTTACGTCCTACCTTGACACACGACAACCCTCACAAATCCACAGCCCAGAGATGTTGAAGGTGGTAGCTGGGTCTTATATTGTGGAGTTTGACATCATCGAGACGGTGCGGCACTCAAGCCCGAGTTACGTTCCCCAGGGGGGTCTCCACACGTACCGGGGGATCATGACCGACCATGTCTCACCCACCGCTTTTGCTAATTAACGGTGGGCCAGTGCGGACCGTGAGGATTGCACCCAGTTAAGGGCTAGCCGTTTAACGTCATGCATGGACGGCCCATCCCGTGTTAGCTTCGCCCCATCTAAGGGGGTTACTGAGCCAGAGAGCCACGACAAGGCCACGAGATTGGACATTACGGTCCCCGCCCCACTCAGGTTCCTCTGAGCCCCGACGCGTTCGTTGACTTCAGGGAATCAGAGGGTCTCCTGGCGGTTTTAACCCAGTTATGGGAGGCAACACACCTCCCCCAGGTGGCGCTGCGCAGACCGCTTTTCTCTGGAGTAGATAGGGACAGCGGGAATCTCGTTAATCCATTCATGCGCGTCACTAATTAGATGACGAGGCATTTGGCTACCTTAAGAGAGTCATAGTTACTCCCGCCGTTTACCCGCGCTTGCTTGAATTTCTTCACGTTGACATTCAGAGCACTGGGCAGAAATCACATTGCGTCAACACCCGCTAGGGCCATCGCAATGCTTTGTTTTAATTAGACAGTCGGATTCCCCCAGTCCGTGCCAGTTCTGAGTTGATCGTTGAATGGCGGCCGAAGAGAATCCGCGCACCCGCGCGC
>NW_026061876.1:350000-352500 GCF_023897955.1 Schistocerca gregaria | reverse complement strand
CCAAGGCAAACGGACCAGACGAGCCAATCCGATTGGTTTTGATCTAATAAAAGCGTCCCTTCCATCTCTGGTCGGGACTCTGTTTGCATGTATTAGCTCTAGAATTACCACAGTTATCCAAGTAACGTGGGTACGATCTAAGGAACCATAACTGATTTAATGAGCCATTCGCGGTTTCACCTTAATGCGGCTTGTACTGAGACATGCATGGCTTAATCTTTGAGACAAGCATATGACTACTGGCAGGATCAACCAGGGAGCTGCGTCAACGAGAGCTGAGCAGCCGGCCGCCCGGGAGTGTGTCCCGAGGGCCCGCGCGAACACGCAAGCGTCCGCTCAATTATTCTGCAAACAGGAGGAGGCTGAGCTCCCCTGCACGATACACCTCGAAACCCTCTCAGGTCCCGGCGGCGCGCAGCGCCGTCCTAAGTACTTGGTCGGGTTCGAGAGAGGCGCAATCGCCCGGAGATAGGCGAGTAGACGCTTTCAGTGCGAACACCCGTGCTCCCAACTGAGCTTGCCGCTGCCGACAGAGGCCCGGGAGCGTGCTGTCGTGGCATTGCCGGCGGGAAACAACACGCGCCACCTACGGTGACCGGCAGCTCCAACGCCAGCGCCACAGAAGGGCAAAGCCCCACTTGGGTGCAGAAGCGAACTCTCCCAGCACAGCGCACGCGCCAACACGTCCGCAGAGCTGCGATACAAACCACCTGCGAGAACCGCTGGGGGCGACCGAGCAGCAGACGGCGTCGCGACGCCGAGTGCCGGGCGGCGGCGCATCCTCAACGCACACAGTCCGCAATCGGACCAGCACACTGCAGATGTCCACCGCGCTTCGCACCGGGCTCGGCAGAACCCACTTTGGCCGCCTGGCGCCGCGCGCAGGGTGCGCCGGCGCATAGCTGGGACGCCAGCCGGGCCCGTCGGCCGGCGCTCCTGCCACTGGGCGCCCCCCACCAGCCGGCTGTAGTGCGTGCGCTCACGCAGCGCGCGGCCAGCACGCCGGGCGGCCCCCCCTCACCGGCCGGGGACTGTCCCGCCAAGCCACAGCCTCGTATCGCTTCATACCCACATGGCCAACTCAGGTTCGGGGGCATGGCGGGTACCGCCGAAACAACCGGTTCACAGATGTACCGATCGTCGCTATCACCGATGCACCTGCAGCGCGAACAACCGCTCAACAACTGATTTCCAGTTCATTTGCGGATCTTTGGCAGCAAACGTATACGTCAATCTACATTTGCGAAATCTACGATTCTGGCATGCCTGCATGTTATGTGTCACGACACGCTACATCAGCCCACATACACACTGCGGCATGTACACGAGAGAACACGTGGAAGATGGTCCGCGCACGTGTGCAATGTCCCTTGCGCGGTCGACTGTCAACCGGCCTCTGTAGCATGTCGCAGATGTGGAACGCGGTCCACCGTGCTATCATGTTGTGTGGGGCAATACGATTAAATAGGAAAACCCTCGTCGCTACATCAACAGACGGCTCACGCTGATTCCCGACAGAGGGAGGAGGGGGGGGGGGGGGGCCAACATGCAATACTTTCGTCCGTACCTACTTACCACATGTCTGTACGGCGTACAACAGTGCAATCTCGCTGTAATGGGGAGACGAGACAAGTAGCATCGTGCACAACATATGGCCCTTATGATTCGCCATTGTAGGGCGCAGCCGGTGTACGGTCAAGCATGTGCCACATTATGTCACTCAGTACGTAACGACGGATGATCAGTGTGGGTTACGCGTACATCAGCGGACAGTCCACACAGGCCGTACCACAACGTACACTGACTGCATCGACAACCGAATGCAACTGAACAGCTGCAAGGCTCATTTCACAAACAAACGCCTGACCGACCAGCTTGGAAGGGCAGGAGGGGAGGGCGATATTCGTTCTGTAGCGGTACACCCTTCCAGTGGTTAGCGGGACTGTGTAGAAAGTACGCAACACTCGAAAGACCTTTATGTGAGGGTACGCACCATGGCATCAAGAAATACACATGACACCAGAGGATCCAAGCAGTGAACTATGTTCAGAGGGTTGCTGTTAGGCAAAGCTACATTCCTGTGACGTTACATGTGACAGTTAAGGTGCAGTGTAAGTTAGGGTAAGGTGCAGTGTAAGTTAGGTTAAGGTGCAGTGTAAGTTAGGTTAAGGTGCAGTGTAAGTTAGGTTAAGGTGCAGTGTAACTTAGGTTAAGGTGCAGTGTAACTTAGGTTAAGGTGCAGTGTAAGTTAGGTTAAGGTGCAGTGTAACTTAGGTTAAGGTGCAGTGTAACTTAGGTTAAGGTGCAGTGTAACTTAGGTTAAGGTGCAGTGTAACTTAGGTTAAGGTGCAGTGTAACTTAGGTTAAGGTGCAGTGTAACTTAGGTTAAGGTGCAGTGTAACTTAGGTTAAGGTGCAGTGTAAGTTAGGTTAAGGTGCAGTGTAAGTTAGGTTAAGGTGCAGTGTAACTTAGGTTAAGGTGCAGTGTAACTTAGGTTAAG
>NW_026061876.1:337500-340000 GCF_023897955.1 Schistocerca gregaria | reverse complement strand
GTGCGCTCACGCAGCGCGCGGCCAGCACGCCGGGCGGCCCCCCCTCACCGGCCGGGGACTGTCCCGCCAAGCCACAGCCTCGTATCGCTTCATACCCACATGGCCAACTCAGGTTCGGGGGCATGGCGGGTACCGCCGAAACAACCGGTTCACAGATGTACCGATCGTCGCTATCACCGATGCACCTGCAGCGCGAACAACCGCTCAACAACTGATTTCCAGTTCATTTGCGGATCTTTGGCAGCAAACGTATACGTCAATCTACATTTGCGAAATCTACGATTCTGGCATGCCTGCATGTTATGTGTCACGACACGCTACATCAGCCCACATACACACTGCGGCATGTACACGAGAGAACACGTGGAAGATGGTCCGCGCACGTGTGCAATGTCCCTTGCGCGGTCGACTGTCAACCGGCCTCTGTAGCATGTCGCAGATGTGGAACGCGGTCCACCGTGCTATCATGTTGTGTGGGGCAATACGATTAAATAGGAAAACCCTCGTCGCTACATCAACAGACGGCTCACGCTGATTCCCGGCAGAGGGAGGAGGGGGGGGGGGGGGGCCAACATGCAATACTTTCGTCCGTACCTACTTACCACATGTCTGTACGGCGTACAACAGTGCAATCTCGCTGTAATGGGGAGACGAGACAAGTAGCATCGTGCACAACATATGGCCCTTATGATTCGCCATTGTAGGGCGCAGCCGGTGTACGGTCAAGCATGTGCCACATTATGTCACTCAGTACGTAACGACGGATGATCAGTGTGGGTTACGCGTACATCAGCGGACAGTCCACACAGGCCGTACCACAACGTACACTGACTGCATCGACAACCGAATGCAACTGAACAGCTGCAAGGCTCATTTCACAAACAAACGCCTGACCGACCAGCTTGGAAGGGCAGGAGGGGAGGGCGATATTCGTTCTGTAGCGGTACACCCTTCCAGTGGTTAGCGGGACTGTGTAGAAAGTACGCAACACTCGAAAGACCTTTATGTGAGGGTACGCACCATGGCATCAAGAAATACACATGACACCAGAGGATCCAAGCAGTGAACTATGTTCAGAGGGTTGCTGTTAGGCAAAGCTACATTCCTGTGACGTTACATGTGACAGTTAAGGTGCAGTGTAAGTTAGGTTAAGGTGCAGTGTAAGTTAGGTTAAGGTGCAGTGTAAGTTAGGTTAAGGTGCAGTGTAAGTTAGGTTAAGGTGCAGTGTAACTTAGGTTAAGGTGCAGTGTAACTTAGGTTAAGGTGCAGTGTAAGTTAGGTTAAGGTGCAGTGTAACTTAGGTTAAGGTGCAGTGTAACTTAGGTTAAGGTGCAGTGTAACTTAGGTTAAGGTGCAGTGTAACTTAGGTTAAGGTGCAGTGTAACTTAGGTTAAGGTGCAGTGTAACTTAGGTTAAGGTGCAGTGTAAGTTAGGTTAAGGTGCAGTGTAAGTTAGGTTAAGGTGCAGTGTAACTTAGGTTAAGGTGCAGTGTAACTTAGGTTAAGGTGCAGTGTAACTTAGGTTAAGGTGCAGTGTAACTTAGGTTAAGGTGCAGTGTAACTTAGGTTAAGGTGCAGTGTAACTTAGGTTAAGGTGCAGTGTAGCTTAGGTTAAGGTGCAGTGTAACTTAGGTTAAGGTGCAGTGTAACTTAGGTTAAGGTGCAGTGTAACTTAGGTTAAGGTGCAGTGTAACTTAGGTTAAGGTGCAGTGTAAGTTAGGTTAAGGTGCAGTGTAAGTTAGGTTAAGGTGCAGTGTAAGTTAGGTTAAGGTGCAGCGTAACTTAGGTTAAGGTGCAGCGTAACTTAGGTTAAGGTGCAGCGTAACTTAGGTTAAGGTGCAGCGTAACTTAGGTTAAGGTGCAGCGTAACTTAGGTTAAGGTGCAGCGTGGGTTAGGTTAGGGGCCAACGTGGGTTAGGTTAGGGGCCAACGTGGGTTAGGTTAGGGGCCAACGTGGGTTAGGTTAGGGGCCAACGTGGGTTAGGTTAGGGGCCAACGTGGGTTAGGTTAGGGGCCAACGTGGGTTAGGTTAGGGGCCAACGTGGGTTAGGTTAGGGGCCAACGTGGGTTAGGTTAAGGGCCAACGTGGGTTAGGTTAAGGGCCAACGTGGGTTAGGTTAAGGGCCAACGTGGGTTAGGTTAGGGGCCAACGTGGGTAAGGTTAGGGGCCAACGTGGGTAAGGTTAAGGGCCAACGTGGGTTAGGTTAAGGGCCAACGTGGGTTAGGTTAAGGGCCAACGTGGGTTAGGTTAAGGGCCAACGTGGGTTAGGTTAAGGGCCAACGTGGGTTAGGTTAAGGGCCAACGTGGGTTAGGTTAAGGGCCAACGTGGGTTAGGTTGCCAGAGATGTGTCAAATCAGGATGTACGTTTGGCTGGTGTCAGGTGGTGGGTTGGTTCGATGCCTTTATAAGGGGTGTGGCCAAAGGGTATTTTATTACTTGTACCTTTTGTGTTGTGGCGTGGCGTTGCGTCCTGTGTTGATACTGGGTGGACCACTGTG
>NW_026061876.1:325000-327500 GCF_023897955.1 Schistocerca gregaria | reverse complement strand
TGCATCGACAACCGAATGCAACTGAACAGCTGCAAGGCTCATTTCACAAACAAACGCCTGACCGACCAGCTTGGAAGGGCAGGAGGGGAGGGCGATATTCGTTCTGTAGCGGTACACCCTTCCAGTGGTTAGCGGGACTGTGTAGAAAGTACGCAACACTCGAAAGACCTTTATGTGAGGGTACGCACCATGGCATCAAGAAATACACATGACACCAGAGGATCCAAGCAGTGAACTATGTTCAGAGGGTTGCTGTTAGGCAAAGCTACATTCCTGTGACGTTACATGTGACAGTTAAGGTGCAGTGTAAGTTAGGTTAAGGTGCAGTGTAACTTAGGTTAAGGTGCAGTGTAAGTTAGGTTAAGGTGCAGTGTAAGTTAGGTTAAGGTGCAGTGTAACTTAGGTTAAGGTGCAGTGTAACTTAGGTTAAGGTGCAGTGTAAGTTAGGTTAAGGTGCAGTGTAACTTAGGTTAAGGTGCAGTGTAACTTAGGTTAAGGTGCAGTGTAACTTAGGTTAAGGTGCAGTGTAACTTAGGTTAAGGTGCAGTGTAACTTAGGTTAAGGTGCAGTGTAACTTAGGTTAAGGTGCAGTGTAACTTAGGTTAAGGTGCAGTGTAACTTAGGTTAAGGTGCAGTGTAACTTAGGTTAAGGTGCAGTGTAACTTAGGTTAAGGTGCAGTGTAACTTAGGTTAAGGTGCAGTGTAACTTAGGTTAAGGTGCAGTGTAACTTAGGTTAAGGTGCAGTGTAACTTAGGTTAAGGTGCAGTGTAACTTAGGTTAAGGTGCAGTGTAACTTAGGTTAAGGTGCAGTGTAACTTAGGTTAAGGTGCAGTGTAACTTAGGTTAAGGTGCAGTGTAACTTAGGTTAAGGTGCAGTGTAACTTAGGTTAAGGTGCAGTGTAAGTTAGGTTAAGGTGCAGTGTAAGTTAGGTTAAGGTGCAGTGTAAGTTAGGTTAAGGTGCAGCGTAACTTAGGTTAAGGTGCAGCGTAACTTAGGTTAAGGTGCAGCGTAACTTAGGTTAAGGTGCAGCGTAACTTAGGTTAAGGTGCAGCGTGGGTTAGGTTAGGGGCCAACGTGGGTTAGGTTAGGGGCCAACGTGGGTTAGGTTAGGGGCCAACGTGGGTTAGGTTAGGGGCCAACGTGGGTTAGGTTAGGGGCCAACGTGGGTTAGGTTAGGGGCCAACGTGGGTTAGGTTAAGGGCCAACGTGGGTTAGGTTAAGGGCCAACGTGGGTTAGGTTAAGGGCCAACGTGGGTTAGGTTAAGGGCCAACGTGGGTTAGGTTAAGGGCCAACGTGGGTTAGGTTAGGGGCCAACGTGGGTAAGGTTAGGGGCCAACGTGGGTAAGGTTAAGGGCCAACGTGGGTTAGGTTAAGGGCCAACGTGGGTTAGGTTAAGGGCCAACGTGGGTTAGGTTAAGGGCCAACGTGGGTTAGGTTAAGGGCCAACGTGGGTTAGGTTAAGGGCCAACGTGGGTTAGGTTGCCAGAGATGTGTCAAATCAGGATGTACGTTTGGCTGGTGTCAGGTGGTGGGTTGGTTCGATGCCTTTATAAGGGGTGTGGCCAAAGGGTATTTTATTACTTGTACCTTTTGTGTTGTGGCGTGGCGTTGCGTCCTGTGTTGATACTGGGTGGACCACTGTGGGTGTTGCTGGCTGATTTGAGCTGCGTTGTTTGCGGGTGATGTGAGACATTCTGTCTTATTAGTGGACGTGACGTTCCTCTTGTCGTTGTTTGGATAGTGTCCTGTGGCAGCGAGGATAAAATGGATGTTGTTGAACGATAGTGCTTTGGTGCTTTCGCTTTGTTACACACAGAGTGGACTGTGAGATAGGGTGACTGGGTCGAGTGCGGTTCACACTGTCCTCCCCAGTTTACAGTATGTATCATCTATGTATGTGGTCCTGCATCATTTACTAAGGAGGGACGTCAGACGACTGAAATATTAGTTATGTACTGATGTAAAGCAGAATGCTTACCTTCCACCAGTGGGCGAGTATCGACTCTGCCCCAGAGTTGCCACCGCAGGAAGAGGTGTCGGAAACACTACCCGCACACCGTCACCACTGTGCGGGGGGACGGACCCTCTATATCCTCAGCGGCGCACTCTTTGCCACCGAGCGTCACGTCTCGCGGCCCGCCGTCCAGAGCATGTATTGGGACAGCGGGACTTTGGCTTTTGGGAGATAACTCTTCATGAAGTGGAAGATATAGGGGTGGACTGCAATGTACGATTGCGGGAAAAGTCCGCCGTACATCCGCTCGAGTTGCGAGTCGGGCGGTGGGGGTGGCGCATTCACAGGTGCGGCTGGAGTGACCGTCGGTCCACCACTTTTGACTCGATTTGCGTCACCTGCGGTGAAGAGGGGGTGCAGCAGGCGTTTTACTCTGGGTCGTCAAGCGGGCGCTGTAGGCGACATCGACATCATAGTCGGCCGGCCGTCTCATAGAGGGCGGTATCGTCGTCGGAAGCAGCGTCATCTTCCGAGGGACGGACC
>NW_026061876.1:315000-317500 GCF_023897955.1 Schistocerca gregaria | reverse complement strand
TTAATGCGGCTTGTACTGAGACATGCATGGCTTAATCTTTGAGACAAGCATATGACTACTGGCAGGATCAACCAGGGAGCTGCGTCAACGAGAGCTGAGCAGCCGGCCGCCCGGGAGTGTGTCCCGAGGGCCCGCGCGAACACGCAAGCGTCCGCTCAATTATTCTGCAAACAGGAGGAGGCTGAGCTCCCCTGCACGATACACCTCGAAACCCTCTCAGGTCCCGGCGGCGCGCAGCGCCGTCCTAAGTACTTGGTCGGGTTCGAGAGAGGCGCAATCGCCCGGAGATAGGCGAGTAGACGCTTTCAGTGCGAACACCCGTGCTCCCAACTGAGCTTGCCGCTGCCGACAGAGGCCCGGGAGCGTGCTGTCGTGGCATTGCCGGCGGGAAACAACACGCGCCACCTACGGTGACCGGCAGCTCCAACGCCAGCGCCACAGAAGGGCAAAGCCCCACTTGGGTGCAGAAGCGAACTCTCCCAGCACAGCGCACGCGCCAACACGTCCGCAGAGCTGCGATACAAACCACCTGCGAGAACCGCTGGGGGCGACCGAGCAGCAGACGGCGTCGCGACGCCGAGTGCCGGGCGGCGGCGCATCCTCAACGCACACAGTCCGCAATCGGACCAGCACACTGCAGATGTCCACCGCGCTTCGCACCGGGCTCGGCAGAACCCACTTTGGCCGCCTGGCGCCGCGCGCAGGGTGCGCCGGCGCATAGCTGGGACGCCAGCCGGGCCCGTCGGCCGGCGCTCCTGCCACTGGGCGCCCCCCACCAGCCGGCTGTAGTGCGTGCGCTCACGCAGCGCGCGGCCAGCACGCCGGGCGGCCCCCCCTCACCGGCCGGGGACTGTCCCGCCAAGCCACAGCCTCGTATCGCTTCATACCCACATGGCCAACTCAGGTTCGGGGGCATGGCGGGTACCGCCGAAACAACCGGTTCACAGATGTACCGATCGTCGCTATCACCGATGCACCTGCAGCGCGAACAACCGCTCAACAACTGATTTCCAGTTCATTTGCGGATCTTTGGCAGCAAACGTATACGTCAATCTACATTTGCGACATCTACGATTCTGGCATGCCTGCATGTTATGTGTCACGACACGCTACATCAGCCCACATACACACTGCGGCATGTACACGAGAGAACACGTGGAAGATGGTCCGCGCACGTGTGCAATGTCCCTTGCGCGGTCGACTGTCAACCGGCCTCTGTAGCATGTCGCAGATGTGGAACGCGGTCCACCGTGCTATCATGTTGTGTGGGGCAATACGATTAAATAGGAAAACCCTCGTCGCTACATCAACAGACGGCTCACGCTGATTCCCGGCAGAGGGAGGAGGGGGGGGGGCCAACATGCAATACTTTCGTCCGTACCTACTTACCACATGTCTGTACGGCGTACAACAGTGCAATCTCGCTGTAATGGGGAGACGAGACAAGTAGCATCGTGCACAACATATGGCCCTTATGATTCGCCATTGTAGGGCGCAGCCGGTGTACGGTCAAGCATGTGCCACATTATGTCACTCAGTACGTAACGACGGATGATCAGTGTGGGTTACGCGTACATCAGCGGACAGTCCACACAGGCCGTACCACAACGTACACTGACTGCATCGACAACCGAATGCAACTGAACAGCTGCAAGGCTCATTTCACAAACAAACGCCTGACCGACCAGCTTGGAAGGGCAGGAGGGGAGGGCGATATTCGTTCTGTAGCGGTACACCCTTCCAGTGGTTAGCGGGACTGTGTAGAAAGTACGCAACACTCGAAAGACCTTTATGTGAGGGTACGCACCATGGCATCAAGAAATACACATGACACCAGAGGATCCAAGCAGTGAACTATGTTCAGAGGGTTGCTGTTAGGCAAAGCTACATTCCTGTGACGTTACATGTGACAGTTAAGGTGCAGTGTAAGTTAGGGTAAGGTGCAGTGTAAGTTAGGTTAAGGTGCAGTGTAAGTTAGGTTAAGGTGCAGTGTAAGTTAGGTTAAGGTGCAGTGTAACTTAGGTTAAGGTGCAGTGTAACTTAGGTTAAGGTGCAGTGTAAGTTAGGTTAAGGTGCAGTGTAACTTAGGTTAAGGTGCAGTGTAACTTAGGTTAAGGTGCAGTGTAACTTAGATTAAGGTGCAGTGTAACTTAGGTTAAGGTGCAGTGTAACTTAGGTTAAGGTGCAGTGTAACTTAGGTTAAGGTGCAGTGTAAGTTAGGTTAAGGTGCAGTGTAAGTTAGGTTAAGGTGCAGTGTAACTTAGGTTAAGGTGCAGTGTAACTTAGGTTAAGGTGCAGTGTAACTTAGGTTAAGGTGCAGTGTAACTTAGGTTAAGGTGCAGTGTAACTTAGGTTAAGGTGCAGTGTAACTTAGGTTAAGGTGCAGTGTAACTTAGGTTAAGGTGCAGTGTAACTTAGGTTAAGGTGCAGTGTAACTTAGGTTAAGGTGCAGTGTAACTTAGGTTAAGGTGCAGTGTAACTTAGGTTAAGGTGCAGTGTA
>NW_026061876.1:302500-307500 GCF_023897955.1 Schistocerca gregaria | reverse complement strand
CCTCGTTCATGGGGAACAATTGCAAGCCCCAATCCCTAGCACGAAGGAGGTTCAGCGGGTTACCCCGACCTTTCGGCCTAGGAAGACACGCTGATTCCTTCAGTGTAGCGCGCGTGCGGCCCAGAACATCTAAGGGCATCACAGACCTGTTATTGCTCAATCTCGTGCGGCTAGAAGCCGCCTGTCCCTCTAAGAAGAAAAGTAATCGCTGACAGCACGAAGGATGTCACGCGACTAGTTAGCAGGCTAGAGTCTCGTTCGTTATCGGAATTAACCAGACAAATCGCTCCACCAACTAAGAACGGCCATGCACCACCACCCACCGAATCAAGAAAGAGCTATCAATCTGTCAATCCTTCCGGTGTCCGGGCCTGGTGAGGTTTCCCGTGTTGAGTCAAATTAAGCCGCAGGCTCCACTCCTGGTGGTGCCCTTCCGTCAATTCCTTTAAGTTTCAGCTTTGCAACCATACTTCCCCCGGAACCCAAAAGCTTTGGTTTCCCGGAGGCTGCCCGCCGAGTCATCGGAGGAACTGCGGCGGATCGCTGGCTGGCATCGTTTATGGTTAGAACTAGGGCGGTATCTGATCGCCTTCGAACCTCTAACTTTCGTTCTTGATTAATGAAAACATACTTGGCAAATGCTTTCGCTTCTGTTCGTCTTGCGACGATCCAAGAATTTCACCTCTAACGTCGCAATACGAATGCCCCCGCCTGTCCCTATTAATCATTACCTCGGGTTCCGAAAACCAACAAAATAGAACCGAGGTCCTATTCCATTATTCCATGCACACAGTATTCAGGCGGGCTTGCCTGCTTTAAGCACTCTAATTTGTTCAAAGTAAACGTGCCGGCCCACCGAGACACTCAACTAAGAGCACCCTGGTAGGATTTCAACGGGGTCCGCCTCGGGACGCGCAAGCACGCCTTCGGCTCGCCCCACCGGCAGGACGTCCCACGATACATGCCAGTTAAACACCGACGGGCGGTGAACCAACAGCGTGGGACACAAATCCAACTACGAGCTTTTTAACCGCAACAACTTTAATATACGCTATTGGAGCTGGAATTACCGCGGCTGCTGGCACCAGACTTGCCCTCCAATAGATACTCGTTAAAGGATTTAAATTGTACTCATTCCGATTACGGGGCCTCGGATGAGTCCCGTATCGTTATTTTTCGTCACTACCTCCCCGTGCCGGGAGTGGGTAATTTGCGCGCCTGCTGCCTTCCTTGGATGTGGTAGCCGTTTCTCAGGCTCCCTCTCCGGAATCGAACCCTGATTCCCCGTTACCCGTTACAACCATGGTAGGCGCAGAACCTACCATCGACAGTTGATAAGGCAGACATTTGAAAGATGCGTCGCCGGTACGAGGACCGTGCGATCAGCCCAAAGTTATTCAGAGTCACCAAGGCAAACGGACCAGACGAGCCAATCCGATTGGTTTTGATCTAATAAAAGCGTCCCTTCCATCTCTGGTCGGGACTCTGTTTGCATGTATTAGCTCTAGAATTACCACAGTTATCCAAGTAACGTGGGTACGATCTAAGGAACCATAACTGATTTAATGAGCCATTCGCGGTTTCACCTTAATGCGGCTTGTACTGAGACATGCATGGCTTAATCTTTGAGACAAGCATATGACTACTGGCAGGATCAACCAGGGAGCTGCGTCAACGAGAGCTGAGCAGCCGGCCGCCCGGGAGTGTGTCCCGAGGGCCCGCGCGAACACGCAAGCGTCCGCTCAATTATTCTGCAAACAGGAGGAGGCTGAGCTCCCCTGCACGATACACCTCGAAACCCTCTCAGGTCCCGGCGGCGCGCAGCGCCGTCCTAAGTACTTGGTCGGGTTCGAGAGAGGCGCAATCGCCCGGAGATAGGCGAGTAGACGCTTTCAGTGCGAACACCCGTGCTCCCAACTGAGCTTGCCGCTGCCGACAGAGGCCCGGGAGCGTGCTGTCGTGGCATTGCCGGCGGGAAACAACACGCGCCACCTACGGTGACCGGCAGCTCCAACGCCAGCGCCACAGAAGGGCAAAGCCCCACTTGGGTGCAGAAGCGAACTCTCCCAGCACAGCGCACGCGCCAACACGTCCGCAGAGCTGCGATACAAACCACCTGCGAGAACCGCTGGGGGCGACCGAGCAGCAGACGGCGTCGCGACGCCGAGTGCCGGGCGGCGGCGCATCCTCAACGCACACAGTCCGCAATCGGACCAGCACACTGCAGATGTCCACCGCGCTTCGCACCGGGCTCGGCAGAACCCACTTTGGCCGCCTGGCGCCGCGCGCAGGGTGCGCCGGCGCATAGCTGGGACGCCAGCCGGGCCCGTCGGCCGGCGCTCCTGCCACTGGGCGCCCCCCACCAGCCGGCTGTAGTGCGTGCGCTCACGCAGCGCGCGGCCAGCACGCCGGGCGGCCCCCCCTCACCGGCCGGGGACTGTCCCGCCAAGCCACAGCCTCGTATCGCTTCATACCCACATGGCCAACTCAGGTTCGGGGGCATGGCGGGTACCGCCGAAACAACCGGTTCACAGATGTACCGATCGTCGCTATCACCGATGCACCTGCAGCGCGAACAACCGCTCAACAACTGATTTCCAGTTCATTTGCGGATCTTTGGCAGCAAACGTATACGTCAATCTACATTTGCGAAATCTACGATTCTGGCATGCCTGCATGTTATGTGTCACGACACGCTACATCAGCCCACATACACACTGCGGCATGTACACGAGAGAACACGTGGAAGATGGTCCGCGCACGTGTGCAATGTCCCTTGCGCGGTCGACTGTCAACCGGCCTCTGTAGCATGTCGCAGATGTGGAACGCGGTCCACCGTGCTATCATGTTGTGTGGGGCAATACGATTAAATAGGAAAACCCTCGTCGCTACATCAACAGACGGCTCACGCTGATTCCCGGCAGAGGGAGGAGGGGGGGGGGGCCAACATGCAATACTTTCGTCCGTACCTACTTACCACATGTCTGTACGGCGTACAACAGTGCAATCTCGCTGTAATGGGGAGACGAGACAAGTAGCATCGTGCACAACATATGGCCCTTATGATTCGCCATTGTAGGGCGCAGCCGGTGTACGGTCAAGCATGTGCCACATTATGTCACTCAGTACGTAACGACGGATGATCAGTGTGGGTTACGCGTACATCAGCGGACAGTCCACACAGGCCGTACCACAACGTACACTGACTGCATCGACAACCGAATGCAACTGAACAGCTGCAAGGCTCATTTCACAAACAAACGCCTGACCGACCAGCTTGGAAGGGCAGGAGGGGAGGGCGATATTCGTTCTGTAGCGGTACACCCTTCCAGTGGTTAGCGGGACTGTGTAGAAAGTACGCAACACTCGAAAGACCTTTATGTGAGGGTACGCACCATGGCATCAAGAAATACACATGACACCAGAGGATCCAAGCAGTGAACTATGTTCAGAGGGTTGCTGTTAGGCAAAGCTACATTCCTGTGACGTTACATGTGACAGTTAAGGTGCAGTGTAAGTTAGGTTAAGGTGCAGTGTAAGTTAGGTTAAGGTGCAGTGTAAGTTAGGTTAAGGTGCAGTGTAACTTAGGTTAAGGTGCAGTGTAACTTAGGTTAAGGTGCAGTGTAAGTTAGGTTAAGGTGCAGTGTAACTTAGGTTAAGGTGCAGTGTAACTTAGGTTAAGGTGCAGTGTAACTTAGGTTAAGGTGCAGTGTAACTTAGGTTAAGGTGCAGTGTAACTTAGGTTAAGGTGCAGTGTAAGTTAGGTTAAGGTGCAGTGTAACTTAGGTTAAGGTGCAGTGTAACTTAGGTTAAGGTGCAGTGTAACTTAGGTTAAGGTGCAGTGTAACTTAGGTTAAGGTGCAGTGTAACTTAGGTTAAGGTGCAGTGTAACTTAGGTTAAGGTGCAGTGTAACTTAGGTTAAGGTGCAGTGTAACTTAGGTTAAGGTGCAGTGTAACTTAGGTTAAGGTGCAGTGTAACTTAGGTTAAGGTGCAGTGTAACTTAGGTTAAGGTGCAGTGTAAGTTAGGTTAAGGTGCAGTGTAAGTTAGGTTAAGGTGCAGTGTAAGTTAGGTTAAGGTGCAGCGTAACTTAGGTTAAGGTGCAGCGTAACTTAGGTTAAGGTGCAGCGTAACTTAGGTTAAGGTGCAGCGTAACTTAGGTTAAGGTGCAGCGTAACTTAGGTTAAGGTGCAGCGTAACTTAGGTTAAGGTGCAGCGTGGGTTAGGTTAGGGGCCAACGTGGGTTAGGTTAGGGGCCAACGTGGGTTAGGTTAGGGGCCAACGTGGGTTAGGTTAGGGGCCAACGTGGGTTAGGTTAGGGGCCAACGTGGGTTAGGTTAGGGGCCAACGTGGGTTAGGTTAGGGGCCAACGTGGGTTAGGTTAAGGGCCAACGTGGGTTAGGTTAAGGGCCAACGTGGGTTAGGTTAAGGGCCAACGTGGGTTAGGTTAAGGGCCAACGTGGGTTAGGTTAAGGGCCAACGTGGGTTAGGTTAGGGGCCAACGTGGGTAAGGTTAGGGGCCAACGTGGGTAAGGTTAAGGGCCAACGTGGGTTAGGTTAAGGGCCAACGTGGGTTAGGTTAAGGGCCAACGTGGGTTAGGTTAAGGGCCAACGTGGGTTAGGTTAAGGGCCAACGTGGGTTAGGTTAAGGGCCAACGTGGGTTAGGTTGCCAGAGATGTGTCAAATCAGGATGTACGTTTGGCTGGTGTCAGGTGGTGGGTTGGTTCGATGCCTTTATAAGGGGTGTGGCCAAAGGGTATTTTATTACTTGTACCTTTTGTGTTGTGGCGTGGCGTTGCGTCCTGTGTTGATACTGGGTGGACCACTGTGGGTGTTGCTGGCTGATTTGAGCTGCGTTGTTTGCGGGTGATGTGAGACATTCTGTCTTATTAGTGGACGTGACGTTCCTCTTGTCGTTGTTTGGATAGTGTCCTGTGGCAGCGAGGATAAAATGGATGTTGTTGAACGATAGTGCTTTGGTGCTTTCGCTTTGTTACAC
>NW_026061876.1:280000-282500 GCF_023897955.1 Schistocerca gregaria | reverse complement strand
CACGATACACCTCGAAACCCTCTCAGGTCCCGGCGGCGCGCAGCGCCGTCCTAAGTACTTGGTCGGGTTCGAGAGAGGCGCAATCGCCCGGAGATAGGCGAGTAGACGCTTTCAGTGCGAACACCCGTGCTCCCAACTGAGCTTGCCGCTGCCGACAGAGGCCCGGGAGCGTGCTGTCGTGGCATTGCCGGCGGGAAACAACACGCGCCACCTACTGTGACCGGCAGCTCCAACGCCAGCGCCACAGAAGGGCAAAGCCCCACTTGGGTGCAGAAGCGAACTCTCCCAGCACAGCGCACGCGCCAACACGTCCGCAGAGCTGCGATACAAACCACCTGCGAGAACCGCTGGGGGCGACCGAGCAGCAGACGGCGTCGCGACGCCGAGTGCCGGGCGGCGGCGCATCCTCAACGCACACAGTCCGCAATCGGACCAGCACACTGCAGATGTCCACCGCGCTTCGCACCGGGCTCGGCAGAACCCACTTTGGCCGCCTGGCGCCGCGCGCAGGGTGCGCCGGCGCATAGCTGGGACGCCAGCCGGGCCCGTCGGCCGGCGCTCCTGCCACTGGGCGCCCCCCACCAGCCGGCTGTAGTGCGTGCGCTCACGCAGCGCGCGGCCAGCACGCCGGGCGGCCCCCCCTCACCGGCCGGGGACTGTCCCGCCAAGCCACAGCCTCGTATCGCTTCATACCCACATGGCCAACTCAGGTTCGGGGGCATGGCGGGTACCGCCGAAACAACCGGTTCACAGATGTACCGATCGTCGCTATCACCGATGCACCTGCAGCGCGAACAACCGCTCAACAACTGATTTCCAGTTCATTTGCGGATCTTTGGCAGCAAACGTATACGTCAATCTACATTTGCGAAATCTACGATTCTGGCATGCCTGCATGTTATGTGTCACGACACGCTACATCAGCCCACATACACACTGCGGCATGTACACGAGAGAACACGTGGAAGATGGTCCGCGCACGTGTGCAATGTCCCTTGCGCGGTCGACTGTCAACCGGCCTCTGTAGCATGTCGCAGATGTGGAACGCGGTCCACCGTGCTATCATGTTGTGTGGGGCAATACGATTAAATAGGAAAACCCTCGTCGCTACATCAACAGACGGCTCACGCTGATTCCCGGCAGAGGGAGGAGGGGGGGGGGGGGCCAACATGCAATACTTTCGTCCGTACCTACTTACCACATGTCTGTACGGCGTACAACAGTGCAATCTCGCTGTAATGGGGAGACGAGACAAGTAGCATCGTGCACAACATATGGCCCTTATGATTCGCCATTGTAGGGCGCAGCCGGTGTACGGTCAAGCATGTGCCACATTATGTCACTCAGTACGTAACGACGGATGATCAGTGTGGGTTACGCGTACATCAGCGGACAGTCCACACAGGCCGTACCACAACGTACACTGACTGCATCGACAACCGAATGCAACTGAACAGCTGCAAGGCTCATTTCACAAACAAACGCCTGACCGACCAGCTTGGAAGGGCAGGAGGGGAGGGCGATATTCGTTCTGTAGCGGTACACCCTTCCAGTGGTTAGCGGGACTGTGTAGAAAGTACGCAACACTCGAAAGACCTTTATGTGAGGGTACGCACCATGGCATCAAGAAATACACATGACACCAGAGGATCCAAGCAGTGAACTATGTTCAGAGGGTTGCTGTTAGGCAAAGCTACATTCCTGTGACGTTACATGTGACAGTTAAGGTGCAGTGTAAGTTAGGTTAAGGTGCAGTGTAAGTTAGGTTAAGGTGCAGTGTAAGTTAGGTTAAGGTGCAGTGTAAGTTAGGTTAAGGTGCAGTGTAACTTAGGTTAAGGTGCAGTGTAACTTAGGTTAAGGTGCAGTGTAACTTAGGTTAAGGTGCAGTGTAACTTAGGTTAAGGTGCAGTGTAACTTAGGTTAAGGTGCAGTGTAACTTAGGTTAAGGTGCAGTGTAACTTAGGTTAAGGTGCAGTGTAAGTTAGGTTAAGGTGCAGTGTAAGTTAGGTTAAGGTGCAGTGTAACTTAGGTTAAGGTGCAGTGTAACTTAGGTTAAGGTGCAGTGTAACTTAGGTTAAGGTGCAGTGTAACTTAGGTTAAGGTGCAGTGTAACTTAGGTTAAGGTGCAGTGTAACTTAGGTTAAGGTGCAGTGTAACTTAGGTTAAGGTGCAGTGTAACTTAGGTTAAGGTGCAGTGTAACTTAGGTTAAGGTGCAGTGTAACTTAGGTTAAGGTGCAGTGTAACTTAGGTTAAGGTGCAGTGTAACTTAGGTTAAGGTGCAGTGTAACTTAGGTTAAGGTGCAGTGTAAGTTAGGTTAAGGTGCAGTGTAAGTTAGGTTAAGGTGCAGTGTAAGTTAGGTTAAGGTGCAGCGTAACTTAGGTTAAGGTGCAGCGTAACTTAGGTTAAGGTGCAGCGTAACTTAGGTTAAGGTGCAGCGTAACTTAGGTTAAGGTGCAGCGTAACTTAGGTTAAGGTGCAGCGTAACTTAGGTTAAGGTG
>NW_026061876.1:267500-270000 GCF_023897955.1 Schistocerca gregaria | reverse complement strand
AAAGCCCCACTTGGGTGCAGAAGCGAACTCTCCCAGCACAGCGCACGCGCCAACACGTCCGCAGAGCTGCGATACAAACCACCTGCGAGAACCGCTGGGGGCGACCGAGCAGCAGACGGCGTCGCGACGCCGAGTGCCGGGCGGCGGCGCATCCTCAACGCACACAGTCCGCAATCGGACCAGCACACTGCAGATGTCCACCGCGCTTCGCACCGGGCTCGGCAGAACCCACTTTGGCCGCCTGGCGCCGCGCGCAGGGTGCGCCGGCGCATAGCTGGGACGCCAGCCGGGCCCGTCGGCCGGCGCTCCTGCCACTGGGCGCCCCCCACCAGCCGGCTGTAGTGCGTGCGCTCACGCAGCGCGCGGCCAGCACGCCGGGCGGCCCCCCCTCACCGGCCGGGGACTGTCCCGCCAAGCCACAGCCTCGTATCGCTTCATACCCACATGGCCAACTCAGGTTCGGGGGCATGGCGGGTACCGCCGAAACAACCGGTTCACAGATGTACCGATCGTCGCTATCACCGATGCACCTGCAGCGCGAACAACCGCTCAACAACTGATTTCCAGTTCATTTGCGGATCTTTGGCAGCAAACGTATACGTCAATCTACATTTGCGAAATCTACGATTCTGGCATGCCTGCATGTTATGTGTCACGACACGCTACATCAGCCCACATACACACTGCGGCATGTACACGAGAGAACACGTGGAAGATGGTCCGCGCACGTGTGCAATGTCCCTTGCGCGGTCGACTGTCAACCGGCCTCTGTAGCATGTCGCAGATGTGGAACGCGGTCCACCGTGCTATCATGTTGTGTGGGGCAATACGATTAAATAGGAAAACCCTCGTCGCTACATCAACAGACGGCTCACGCTGATTCCCGGCAGAGGGAGGAGGGGGGGGGGGGGCCAACATGCAATACTTTCGTCCGTACCTACTTACCACATGTCTGTACGGCGTACAACAGTGCAATCTCGCTGTAATGGGGAGACGAGACAAGTAGCATCGTGCACAACATATGGCCCTTATGATTCGCCATTGTAGGGCGCAGCCGGTGTACGGTCAAGCATGTGCCACATTATGTCACTCAGTACGTAACGACGGATGATCAGTGTGGGTTACGCGTACATCAGCGGACAGTCCACACAGGCCGTACCACAACGTACACTGACTGCATCGACAACCGAATGCAACTGAACAGCTGCAAGGCTCATTTCACAAACAAACGCCTGACCGACCAGCTTGGAAGGGCAGGAGGGGAGGGCGATATTCGTTCTGTAGCGGTACACCCTTCCAGTGGTTAGCGGGACTGTGTAGAAAGTACGCAACACTCGAAAGACCTTTATGTGAGGGTACGCACCATGGCATCAAGAAATACACATGACACCAGAGGATCCAAGCAGTGAACTATGTTCAGAGGGTTGCTGTTAGGCAAAGCTACATTCCTGTGACGTTACATGTGACAGTTAAGGTGCAGTGTAAGTTAGGTTAAGGTGCAGTGTAAGTTAGGTTAAGGTGCAGTGTAAGTTAGGTTAAGGTGCAGTGTAAGTTAGGTTAAGGTGCAGTGTAACTTAGGTTAAGGTGCAGTGTAACTTAGGTTAAGGTGCAGTGTAAGTTAGGTTAAGGTGCAGTGTAACTTAGGTTAAGGTGCAGTGTAACTTAGGTTAAGGTGCAGTGTAACTTAGGTTAAGGTGCAGTGTAACTTAGGTTAAGGTGCAGTGTAACTTAGGTTAAGGTGCAGTGTAACTTAGGTTAAGGTGCAGTGTAAGTTAGGTTAAGGTGCAGTGTAAGTTAGGTTAAGGTGCAGTGTAACTTAGGTTAAGGTGCAGTGTAACTTAGGTTAAGGTGCAGTGTAACTTAGGTTAAGGTGCAGTGTAACTTAGGTTAAGGTGCAGTGTAACTTAGGTTAAGGTGCAGTGTAACTTAGGTTAAGGTGCAGTGTAACTTAGGTTAAGGTGCAGTGTAACTTAGGTTAAGGTGCAGTGTAACTTAGGTTAAGGTGCAGTGTAACTTAGGTTAAGGTGCAGTGTAACTTAGGTTAAGGTGCAGTGTAACTTAGGTTAAGGTGCAGTGTAACTTAGGTTAAGGTGCAGTGTAACTTAGGTTAAGGTGCAGTGTAAGTTAGGTTAAGGTGCAGTGTAAGTTAGGTTAAGGTGCAGCGTAAGTTAGGTTAAGGTGCAGCGTAACTTAGGTTAAGGTGCAGCGTAACTTAGGTTAAGGTGCAGCGTAACTTAGGTTAAGGTGCAGCGTAACTTAGGTTAAGGTGCAGCGTAACTTAGGTTAAGGTGCAGCGTGGGTTAGGTTAGGGGCCAACGTGGGTTAGGTTAGGGGCCAACGTGGGTTAGGTTAGGGGCCAACGTGGGTTAGGTTAGGGGCCAACGTGGGTTAGGTTAGGGGCCAACGTGGGTTAGGTTAGGGGCCAACGTGGGTTAGGTTAAGGGCCAACGTGGGTTAGGTTAAGGGCCAACGTGGGTTAGGTTAAGGGCCAACGTGGGTT
>NW_026061876.1:255000-260000 GCF_023897955.1 Schistocerca gregaria | reverse complement strand
TGTCAATCCTTCCGGTGTCCGGGCCTGGTGAGGTTTCCCGTGTTGAGTCAAATTAAGCCGCAGGCTCCACTCCTGGTGGTGCCCTTCCGTCAATTCCTTTAAGTTTCAGCTTTGCAACCATACTTCCCCCGGAACCCAAAAGCTTTGGTTTCCCGGAGGCTGCCCGCCGAGTCATCGGAGGAACTGCGGCGGATCGCTGGCTGGCATCGTTTATGGTTAGAACTAGGGCGGTATCTGATCGCCTTCGAACCTCTAACTTTCGTTCTTGATTAATGAAAACATACTTGGCAAATGCTTTCGCTTCTGTTCGTCTTGCGACGATCCAAGAATTTCACCTCTAACGTCGCAATACGAATGCCCCCGCCTGTCCCTATTAATCATTACCTCGGGTTCCGAAAACCAACAAAATAGAACCGAGGTCCTATTCCATTATTCCATGCACACAGTATTCAGGCGGGCTTGCCTGCTTTAAGCACTCTAATTTGTTCAAAGTAAACGTGCCGGCCCACCGAGACACTCAACTAAGAGCACCCTGGTAGGATTTCAACGGGGTCCGCCTCGGGACGCGCAAGCACGCCTTCGGCTCGCCCCACCGGCAGGACGTCCCACGATACATGCCAGTTAAACACCGACGGGCGGTGAACCAACAGCGTGGGACACAAATCCAACTACGAGCTTTTTAACCGCAACAACTTTAATATACGCTATTGGAGCTGGAATTACCGCGGCTGCTGGCACCAGACTTGCCCTCCAATAGATACTCGTTAAAGGATTTAAAGTGTACTCATTCCGATTACGGGGCCTCGGATGAGTCCCGTATCGTTATTTTTCGTCACTACCTCCCCGTGCCGGGAGTGGGTAATTTGCGCGCCTGCTGCCTTCCTTGGATGTGGTAGCCGTTTCTCAGGCTCCCTCTCCGGAATCGAACCCTGATTCCCCGTTACCCGTTACAACCATGGTAGGCGCAGAACCTACCATCGACAGTTGATAAGGCAGACATTTGAAAGATGCGTCGCCGGTACGAGGACCGTGCGATCAGCCCAAAGTTATTCAGAGTCACCAAGGCAAACGGACCAGACGAGCCAATCCGATTGGTTTTGATCTAATAAAAGCGTCCCTTCCATCTCTGGTCGGGACTCTGTTTGCATGTATTAGCTCTAGAATTACCACAGTTATCCAAGTAACGTGGGTACGATCTAAGGAACCATAACTGATTTAATGAGCCATTCGCGGTTTCACCTTAATGCGGCTTGTACTGAGACATGCATGGCTTAATCTTTGAGACAAGCATATGACTACTGGCAGGATCAACCAGGGAGCTGCGTCAACGAGAGCTGAGCAGCCGGCCGCCCGGGAGTGTGTCCCGAGGGCCCGCGCGAACACGCAAGCGTCCGCTCAATTATTCTGCAAACAGGAGGAGGCTGAGCTCCCCTGCACGATACACCTCGAAACCCTCTCAGGTCCCGGCGGCGCGCAGCGCCGTCCTAAGTACTTGGTCGGGTTCGAGAGAGGCGCAATCGCCCGGAGATAGGCGAGTAGACGCTTTCAGTGCGAACACCCGTGCTCCCAACTGAGCTTGCCGCTGCCGACAGAGGCCCGGGAGCGTGCTGTCGTGGCATTGCCGGCGGGAAACAACACGCGCCACCTACGGTGACCGGCAGCTCCAACGCCAGCGCCACAGAAGGGCAAAGCCCCACTTGGGTGCAGAAGCGAACTCTCCCAGCACAGCGCACACGCCAACACGTCCGCAGAGCTGCGATACAAACCACCTGCGAGAACCGCTGGGGGCGACCGAGCAGCAGACGGCGTCGCGACGCCGAGTGCCGGGCGGCGGCGCATCCTCAACGCACACAGTCCGCAATCGGACCAGCACACTGCAGATGTCCACCGCGCTTCGCACCGGGCTCGGCAGAACCCACTTTGGCCGCCTGGCGCCGCGCGCAGGGTGCGCCGGCGCATAGCTGGGACGCCAGCCGGGCCCGTCGGCCGGCGCTCCTGCCACTGGGCGCCCCCCACCAGCCGGCTGTAGTGCGTGCGCTCACGCAGCGCGCGGCCAGCACGCCGGGCGGCCCCCCCTCACCGGCCGGGGACTGTCCCGCCAAGCCACAGCCTCGTATCGCTTCATACCCACATGGCCAACTCAGGTTCGGGGGCATGGCGGGTACCGCCGAAACAACCGGTTCACAGATGTACCGATCGTCGCTATCACCGATGCACCTGCAGCGCGAACAACCGCTCAACAACTGATTTCCAGTTCATTTGCGGATCTTTGGCAGCAAACGTATACGTCAATCTACATTTGCGAAATCTACGATTCTGGCATGCCTGCATGTTATGTGTCACGACACGCTACATCAGCCCACATACACACTGCGGCATGTACACGAGAGAACACGTGGAAGATGGTCCGCGCACGTGTGCAATGTCCCTTGCGCGGTCGACTGTCAACCGGCCTCTGTAGCATGTCGCAGATGTGGAACGCGGTCCACCGTGCTATCATGTTGTGTGGGGCAATACGATTAAATAGGAAAACCCTCGTCGCTACATCAACAGACGGCTCACGCTGATTCCCGGCAGAGGGAGGAGGGGGGGGGGGGGCCAACATGCAATACTTTCGTCCGTACCTACTTACCACATGTCTGTACGGCGTACAACAGTGCAATCTCGCTGTAATGGGGAGACGAGACAAGTAGCATCGTGCACAACATATGGCCCTTATGATTCGCCATTGTAGGGCGCAGCCGGTGTACGGTCAAGCATGTGCCACATTATGTCACTCAGTACGTAACGACGGATGATCAGTGTGGGTTACGCGTACATCAGCGGACAGTCCACACAGGCCGTACCACAACGTACACTGACTGCATCGACAACCGAATGCAACTGAACAGCTGCAAGGCTCATTTCACAAACAAACGCCTGACCGACCAGCTTGGAAGGGCAGGAGGGGAGGGCGATATTCGTTCTGTAGCGGTACACCCTTCCAGTGGTTAGCGGGACTGTGTAGAAAGTACGCAACACTCGAAAGACCTTTATGTGAGGGTACGCACCATGGCATCAAGAAATACACATGACACCAGAGGATCCAAGCAGTGAACTATGTTCAGAGGGTTGCTGTTAGGCAAAGCTACATTCCTGTGACGTTACATGTGACAGTTAAGGTGCAGTGTAAGTTAGGTTAAGGTGCAGTGTAAGTTAGGTTAAGGTGCAGTGTAAGTTAGGTTAAGGTGCAGTGTAAGTTAGGTTAAGGTGCAGTGTAACTTAGGTTAAGGTGCAGTGTAACTTAGGTTAAGGTGCAGTGTAAGTTAGGTTAAGGTGCAGTGTAACTTAGGTTAAGGTGCAGTGTAACTTAGGTTAAGGTGCAGTGTAACTTAGGTTAAGGTGCAGTGTAACTTAGGTTAAGGTGCAGTGTAACTTAGGTTAAGGTGCAGTGTAACTTAGGTTAAGGTGCAGTGTAAGTTAGGTTAAGGTGCAGTGTAAGTTAGGTTAAGGTGCAGTGTAACTTAGGTTAAGGTGCAGTGTAACTTAGGTTAAGGTGCAGTGTAACTTAGGTTAAGGTGCAGTGTAACTTAGGTTAAGGTGCAGTGTAACTTAGGTTAAGGTGCAGTGTAACTTAGGTTAAGGTGCAGTGTAACTTAGGTTAAGGTGCAGTGTAACTTAGGTTAAGGTGCAGTGTAACTTAGGTTAAGGTGCAGTGTAACTTAGGTTAAGGTGCAGTGTAACTTAGGTTAAGGTGCAGTGTAAGTTAGGTTAAGGTGCAGTGTAAGTTAGGTTAAGGTGCAGTGTAAGTTAGGTTAAGGTGCAGCGTAACTTAGGTTAAGGTGCAGCGTAACTTAGGTTAAGGTGCAGCGTAACTTAGGTTAAGGTGCAGCGTAACTTAGGTTAAGGTGCAGCGTAACTTAGGTTAAGGTGCAGCGTAACTTAGGTTAAGGTGCAGCGTGGGTTAGGTTAGGGGCCAACGTGGGTTAGGTTAGGGGCCAACGTGGGTTAGGTTAGGGGCCAACGTGGGTTAGGTTAGGGGCCAACGTGGGTTAGGTTAGGGGCCAACGTGGGTTAGGTTAGGGGCCAACGTGGGTTAGGTTAAGGGCCAACGTGGGTTAGGTTAAGGGCCAACGTGGGTTAGGTTAAGGGCCAACGTGGGTTAGGTTAAGGGCCAACGTGGGTTAGGTTAAGGGCCAACGTGGGTTAGGTTAAGGGCCAACGTGGGTTAGGTTAGGGGCCAACGTGGGTTAGGTTAGGGGCCAACGTGGGTAAGGTTAGGGGCCAACGTGGGTAAGGTTAAGGGCCAACGTGGGTTAGGTTAAGGGCCAACGTGGGTTAGGTTAAGGGCCAACGTGGGTTAGGTTAAGGGCCAACGTGGGTTAGGTTAAGGGCCAACGTGGGTTAGGTTAAGGGCCAACGTGGGTTAGGTTAAGGGCCAACGTGGGTTAGGTTGCCAGAGATGTGTCAAATCAGGATGTACGTTTGGCTGGTGTCAGGTGGTGGGTTGGTTCGATGCCTTTATAAGGGGTGTGGCCAAAGGGTATTTTATTACTTGTACCTTTTGTGTTGTGGCGTGGCGTTGCGTCCTGTGTTGATACTGGGTGGACCACTGTGGGTGTTGCTGGCTGATTTGAGCTGCGTTGTTTGCGGGTGATGTGAGACATTCTGTCTTATTAGTGGACGTGACGTTCCTCTTGTCGTTGTTTGGATAGTGTCCTGTGGCAGCGAGGATAAAATGGATGTTGTTGAACGATAGTGCTTTGGTGCTTTCGCTTTGTTACACACAGAGTGGACTGTGAGATAGGGTGACTGGGTCGAGTGCGGTTCACACTGTCCTCCCCAGTTTACAGTATGTATCATCTATGTATGTGGTCCTGCATCATTTACTAAGGAGGGACGTCAGACGACTGAAATATTAGTTATGTACTGATGTAAAGCAGAATGCTTACCTTCCACCAGTGGGCGAGTATCGACTCTGCCCCAGAGTTGCCACCGCAGGAAGAGGTGTCGGAAACACT
>NW_026061876.1:245000-247500 GCF_023897955.1 Schistocerca gregaria | reverse complement strand
ATTACGGGGCCTCGGATGAGTCCCGTATCGTTATTTTTCGTCACTACCTCCCCGTGCCGGGAGTGGGTAATTTGCGCGCCTGCTGCCTTCCTTGGATGTGGTAGCCGTTTCTCAGGCTCCCTCTCCGGAATCGAACCCTGATTCCCCGTTACCCGTTACAACCATGGTAGGCGCAGAACCTACCATCGACAGTTGATAAGGCAGACATTTGAAAGATGCGTCGCCGGTACGAGGACCGTGCGATCAGCCCAAAGTTATTCAGAGTCACCAAGGCAAACGGACCAGACGAGCCAATCCGATTGGTTTTGATCTAATAAAAGCGTCCCTTCCATCTCTGGTCGGGACTCTGTTTGCATGTATTAGCTCTAGAATTACCACAGTTATCCAAGTAACGTGGGTACGATCTAAGGAACCATAACTGATTTAATGAGCCATTCGCGGTTTCACCTTAATGCGGCTTGTACTGAGACATGCATGGCTTAATCTTTGAGACAAGCATATGACTACTGGCAGGATCAACCAGGGAGCTGCGTCAACGAGAGCTGAGCAGCCGGCCGCCCGGGAGTGTGTCCCGAGGGCCCGCGCGAACACGCAAGCGTCCGCTCAATTATTCTGCAAACAGGAGGAGGCTGAGCTCCCCTGCACGATACACCTCGAAACCCTCTCAGGTCCCGGCGGCGCGCAGCGCCGTCCTAAGTACTTGGTCGGGTTCGAGAGAGGCGCAATCGCCCGGAGATAGGCGAGTAGACGCTTTCAGTGCGAACACCCGTGCTCCCAACTGAGCTTGCCGCTGCCGACAGAGGCCCGGGAGCGTGCTGTCGTGGCATTGCCGGCGGGAAACAACACGCGCCACCTACGGTGACCGGCAGCTCCAACGCCAGCGCCACAGAAGGGCAAAGCCCCACTTGGGTGCAGAAGCGAACTCTCCCAGCACAGCGCACGCGCCAACACGTCCGCAGAGCTGCGATACAAACCACCTGCGAGAACCGCTGGGGGCGACCGAGCAGCAGACGGCGTCGCGACGCCGAGTGCCGGGCGGCGGCGCATCCTCAACGCACACAGTCCGCAATCGGACCAGCACACTGCAGATGTCCACCGCGCTTCGCACCGGGCTCGGCAGAACCCACTTTGGCCGCCTGGCGCCGCGCGCAGGGTGCGCCGGCGCATAGCTGGGACGCCAGCCGGGCCCGTCGGCCGGCGCTCCTGCCACTGGGCGCCCCCCACCAGCCGGCTGTAGTGCGTGCGCTCACGCAGCGCGCGGCCAGCACGCCGGGCGGCCCCCCCTCACCGGCCGGGGACTGTCCCGCCAAGCCACAGCCTCGTATCGCTTCATACCCACATGGCCAACTCAGGTTCGGGGGCATGGCGGGTACCGCCGAAACAACCGGTTCACAGATGTACCGATCGTCGCTATCACCGATGCACCTGCAGCGCGAACAACCGCTCAACAACTGATTTCCAGTTCATTTGCGGATCTTTGGCAGCAAACGTATACGTCAATCTACATTTGCGAAATCTACGATTCTGGCATGCCTGCATGTTATGTGTCACGACACGCTACATCAGCCCACATACACACTGCGGCATGTACACGAGAGAACACGTGGAAGATGGTCCGCGCACGTGTGCAATGTCCCTTGCGCGGTCGACTGTCAACCGGCCTCTGTAGCATGTCGCAGATGTGGAACGCGGTCCACCGTGCTATCATGTTGTGTGGGGCAATACGATTAAATAGGAAAACCCTCGTCGCTACATCAACAGACGGCTCACGCTGATTCCCGGCAGAGGGAGGAGGGGGGGGGGGGGGGCCAACATGCAATACTTTCGTCCGTACCTACTTACCACATGTCTGTACGGCGTACAACAGTGCAATCTCGCTGTAATGGGGAGACGAGACAAGTAGCATCGTGCACAACATATGGCCCTTATGATTCGCCATTGTAGGGCGCAGCCGGTGTACGGTCAAGCATGTGCCACATTATGTCACTCAGTACGTAACGACGGATGATCAGTGTGGGTTACGCGTACATCAGCGGACAGTCCACACAGGCCGTACCACAACGTACACTGACTGCATCGACAACCGAATGCAACTGAACAGCTGCAAGGCTCATTTCACAAACAAACGCCTGACCGACCAGCTTGGAAGGGCAGGAGGGGAGGGCGATATTCGTTCTGTAGCGGTACACCCTTCCAGTGGTTAGCGGGACTGTGTAGAAAGTACGCAACACTCGAAAGACCTTTATGTGAGGGTACGCACCATGGCATCAAGAAATACACATGACACCAGAGGATCCAAGCAGTGAACTATGTTCAGAGGGTTGCTGTTAGGCAAAGCTACATTCCTGTGACGTTACATGTGACAGTTAAGGTGCAGTGTAAGTTAGGTTAAGGTGCAGTGTAAGTTAGGTTAAGGTGCAGTGTAAGTTAGGTTAAGGTGCAGTGTAAGTTAGGTTAAGGTGCAGTGTAAGTTAGGTTAAGGTGCAGTGTAACTTAGGTT
>NW_026061876.1:232500-235000 GCF_023897955.1 Schistocerca gregaria | reverse complement strand
TTCGAGAGAGGCGCAATCGCCCGGAGATAGGCGAGTAGACGCTTTCAGTGCGAACACCCGTGCTCCCAACTGAGCTTGCCGCTGCCGACAGAGGCCCGGGAGCGTGCTGTCGTGGCATTGCCGGCGGGAAACAACACGCGCCACCTACGGTGACCGGCAGCTCCAACGCCAGCGCCACAGAAGGGCAAAGCCCCACTTGGGTGCAGAAGCGAACTCTCCCAGCACAGCGCACGCGCCAACACGTCCGCAGAGCTGCGATACAAACCACCTGCGAGAACCGCTGGGGGCGACCGAGCAGCAGACGGCGTCGCGACGCCGAGTGCCGGGCGGCGGCGCATCCTCAACGCACACAGTCCGCAATCGGACCAGCACACTGCAGATGTCCACCGCGCTTCGCACCGGGCTCGGCAGAATCCACTTTGGCCGCCTGGCGCCGCGCGCAGGGTGCGCCGGCGCATAGCTGGGACGCCAGCCGGGCCCGTCGGCCGGCGCTCCTGCCACTGGGCGCCCCCCACCAGCCGGCTGTAGTGCGTGCGCTCACGCAGCGCGCGGCCAGCACGCCGGGCGGCCCCCCCTCACCGGCCGGGGACTGTCCCGCCAAGCCACAGCCTCGTATCGCTTCATACCCACATGGCCAACTCAGGTTCGGGGGCATGGCGGGTACCGCCGAAACAACCGGTTCACAGATGTACCGATCGTCGCTATCACCGATGCACCTGCAGCGCGAACAACCGCTCAACAACTGATTTCCAGTTCATTTGCGGATCTTTGGCAGCAAACGTATACGTCAATCTACATTTGCGAAATCTACGATTCTGGCATGCCTGCATGTTATGTGTCACGACACGCTACATCAGCCCACATACACACTGCGGCATGTACACGAGAGAACACGTGGAAGATGGTCCGCGCACGTGTGCAATGTCCCTTGCGCGGTCGACTGTCAACCGGCCTCTGTAGCATGTCGCAGATGTGGAACGCGGTCCACCGTGCTATCATGTTGTGTGGGGCAATACGATTAAATAGGAAAACCCTCGTCGCTACATCAACAGACGGCTCACGCTGATTCCCGGCAGAGGGAGGAGGGGGGGGGGGGCCAACATGCAATACTTTCGTCCGTACCTACTTACCACATGTCTGTACGGCGTACAACAGTGCAATCTCGCTGTAATGGGGAGACGAGACAAGTAGCATCGTGCACAACATATGGCCCTTATGATTCGCCATTGTAGGGCGCAGCCGGTGTACGGTCAAGCATGTGCCACATTATGTCACTCAGTACGTAACGACGGATGATCAGTGTGGGTTACGCGTACATCAGCGGACAGTCCACACAGGCCGTACCACAACGTACACTGACTGCATCGACAACCGAATGCAACTGAACAGCTGCAAGGCTCATTTCACAAACAAACGCCTGACCGACCAGCTTGGAAGGGCAGGAGGGGAGGGCGATATTCGTTCTGTAGCGGTACACCCTTCCAGTGGTTAGCGGGACTGTGTAGAAAGTACGCAACACTCGAAAGACCTTTATGTGAGGGTACGCACCATGGCATCAAGAAATACACATGACACCAGAGGATCCAAGCAGTGAACTATGTTCAGAGGGTTGCTGTTAGGCAAAGCTACATTCCTGTGACGTTACATGTGACAGTTAAGGTGCAGTGTAAGTTAGGTTAAGGTGCAGTGTAAGTTAGGTTAAGGTGCAGTGTAAGTTAGGTTAAGGTGCAGTGTAAGTTAGGTTAAGGTGCAGTGTAAGTTAGGTTAAGGTGCAGTGTAACTTAGGTTAAGGTGCAGTGTAACTTAGGTTAAGGTGCAGTGTAACTTAGGTTAAGGTGCAGTGTAAGTTAGGTTAAGGTGCAGTGTAACTTAGGTTAAGGTGCAGTGTAACTTAGGTTAAGGTGCAGTGTAACTTAGGTTAAGGTGCAGTGTAACTTAGGTTAAGGTGCAGTGTAACTTAGGTTAAGGTGCAGTGTAACTTAGGTTAAGGTGCAGTGTAACTTAGGTTAAGGTGCAGTGTAACTTAGGTTAAGGTGCAGTGTAACTTAGGTTAAGGTGCAGTGTAACTTAGGTTAAGGTGCAGTGTAACTTAGGTTAAGGTGCAGTGTAACTTAGGTTAAGGTGCAGTGTAACTTAGGTTAAGGTGCAGTGTAACTTAGGTTAAGGTGCAGTGTAACTTAGGTTAAGGTGCAGTGTAACTTAGGTTAAGGTGCAGTGTAACTTAGGTTAAGGTGCAGTGTAAGTTAGGTTAAGGTGCAGTGTAAGTTAGGTTAAGGTGCAGCGTAACTTAGGTTAAGGTGCAGCGTAACTTAGGTTAAGGTGCAGCGTAACTTAGGTTAAGGTGCAGCGTAACTTAGGTTAAGGTGCAGCGTAACTTAGGTTAAGGTGCAGCGTAACTTAGGTTAAGGTGCAGCGTGGGTTAGGTTAGGGGCCAACGTGGGTTAGGTTAGGGGCCAACGTGGGTTAGGTTAGGGGCCAACGTGGGTTAGGTTAGGGGCCA
>NW_026061876.1:220000-222500 GCF_023897955.1 Schistocerca gregaria | reverse complement strand
GAGCTTGCCGCTGCCGACAGAGGCCCGGGAGCGTGCTGTCGTGGCATTGCCGGCGGGAAACAACACGCGCCACCTACGGTGACCGGCAGCTCCAACGCCAGCGCCACAGAAGGGCAAAGCCCCACTTGGGTGCAGAAGCGAACTCTCCCAGCACAGCGCACGCGCCAACACGTCCGCAGAGCTGCGATACAAACCACCTGCGAGAACCGCTGGGGGCGACCGAGCAGCAGACGGCGTCGCGACGCCGAGTGCCGGGCGGCGGCGCATCCTCAACGCACACAGTCCGCAATCGGACCAGCACACTGCAGATGTCCACCGCGCTTCGCACCGGGCTCGGCAGAACCCACTTTGGCCGCCTGGCGCCGCGCGCAGGGTGCGCCGGCGCATAGCTGGGACGCCAGCCGGGCCCGTCGGCCGGCGCTCCTGCCACTGGGCGCCCCCCACCAGCCGGCTGTAGTGCGTGCGCTCACGCAGCGCGCGGCCAGCACGCCGGGCGGCCCCCCCTCACCGGCCGGGGACTGTCCCGCCAAGCCACAGCCTCGTATCGCTTCATACCCACATGGCCAACTCAGGTTCGGGGGCATGGCGGGTACCGCCGAAACAACCGGTTCACAGATGTACCGATCGTCGCTATCACCGATGCACCTGCAGCGCGAACAACCGCTCAACAACTGATTTCCAGTTCATTTGCGGATCTTTGGCAGCTAACGTATACGTCAATCTACATTTGCGAAATCTACGATTCTGGCATGCCTGCATGTTATGTGTCACGACACGCTACATCAGCCCACATACACACTGCGGCATGTACACGAGAGAACACGTGGAAGATGGTCCGCGCACGTGTGCAATGTCCCTTGCGCGGTCGACTGTCAACCGGCCTCTGTAGCATGTCGCAGATGTGGAACGCGGTCCACCGTGCTATCATGTTGTGTGGGGCAATACGATTAAATAGGAAAACCCTCGTCGCTACATCAACAGACGGCTCACGCTGATTCCCGGCAGAGGGAGGAGGGGGGGGGGGCCAACATGCAATACTTTCGTCCGTACCTACTTACCACATGTCTGTACGGCGTACAACAGTGCAATCTCGCTGTAATGGGGAGACGAGACAAGTAGCATCGTGCACAACATATGGCCCTTATGATTCGCCATTGTAGGGCGCAGCCGGTGTACGGTCAAGCATGTGCCACATTATGTCACTCAGTACGTAACGACGGATGATCAGTGTGGGTTACGCGTACATCAGCGGACAGTCCACACAGGCCGTACCACAACGTACACTGACTGCATCGACAACCGAATGCAACTGAACAGCTGCAAGGCTCATTTCACAAACAAACGCCTGACCGACCAGCTTGGAAGGGCAGGAGGGGAGGGCGATATTCGTTCTGTAGCGGTACACCCTTCCAGTGGTTAGCGGGACTGTGTAGAAAGTACGCAACACTCGAAAGACCTTTATGTGAGGGTACGCACCATGGCATCAAGAAATACACATGACACCAGAGGATCCAAGCAGTGAACTATGTTCAGAGGGTTGCTGTTAGGCAAAGCTACATTCCTGTGACGTTACATGTGACAGTTAAGGTGCAGTGTAAGTTAGGTTAAGGTGCAGTGTAAGTTAGGTTAAGGTGCAGTGTAAGTTAGGTTAAGGTGCAGTGTAAGTTAGGTTAAGGTGCAGTGTAAGTTAGGTTAAGGTGCAGTGTAACTTAGGTTAAGGTGCAGTGTAACTTAGGTTAAGGTGCAGTGTAAGTTAGGTTAAGGTGCAGTGTAACTTAGGTTAAGGTGCAGTGTAACTTAGGTTAAGGTGCAGTGTAACTTAGGTTAAGGTGCAGTGTAACTTAGGTTAAGGTGCAGTGTAACTTAGGTTAAGGTGCAGTGTAACTTAGGTTAAGGTGCAGTGTAACTTAGGTTAAGGTGCAGTGTAACTTAGGTTAAGGTGCAGTGTAACTTAGGTTAAGGTGCAGTGTAACTTAGGTTAAGGTGCAGTGTAACTTAGGTTAAGGTGCAGTGTAACTTAGGTTAAGGTGCAGTGTAACTTAGGTTAAGGTGCAGTGTAACTTAGGTTAAGGTGCAGTGTAACTTAGGTTAAGGTGCAGTGTAACTTAGGTTAAGGTGCAGTGTAAGTTAGGTTAAGGTGCAGCGTAAGTTAGGTTAAGGTGCAGCGTAACTTAGGTTAAGGTGCAGCGTAACTTAGGTTAAGGTGCAGCGTAACTTAGGTTAAGGTGCAGCGTAACTTAGGTTAAGGTGCAGCGTAACTTAGGTTAAGGTGGGTTAGGTTAAGGGCCAACGTGGGTTAGGTTGCCAGAGATGTGTCAAATCAGGATGTACGTTTGGCTGGTGTCAGGTGGTGGGTTGGTTCGATGCCTTTATAAGGGGTGTGGCCAAAGGGTATTTTATTACTTGTACCTTTTGTGTTGTGGCGTGGCGTTGCGTCCTGTGTTGATACTGGGTGGACCACTGTGGGTGTTGCTGGCTGATTTGAGCTGCGTTGTTTGCG
>NW_026061876.1:207500-215000 GCF_023897955.1 Schistocerca gregaria | reverse complement strand
GGAGCCCGAGCGCCCAAAGGGGCGAATCGACTCCTCCAGATATACCGCCGAGCAGCCAGCCAGGACACCGGGGCTCTGCCCAACAGACGCGAACCGAGGCCCGCGGAAGGACAGGCTGCGCACCCGGGCCGTAGGCCGGCACCCAGCGGGTCGCGACGTCCTACTAGGGGAGAAGTGCGGCCCACCGCACACCGGAACGGCCCCACCCCGCGGCGAGTGGAAAGGCAACCGGACACGACCCCGCCGCGGATTGCTCCGCGCGGGCGGCCGGCCCCATCTGCCGAGGGCGGGGGCCAGTGGCCGGATGGGCGTGAATCTCACCCGTTCGACCTTTCGGACTTCTCACGTTTACCCCAGAACGGTTTCACGTACTTTTGAACTCTCTCTTCAAAGTTCTTTTCAACTTTCCCTCACGGTACTTGTTCGCTATCGGTCTCGTGGTCATATTTAGTCTCAGATGGAGTTTACCACCCACTTGGAGCTGCACTCTCAAGCAACCCGACTCGAAGGAGAGGTCCCGCCGACGCTCGCACCGGCCGCTACGGGCCTGGCACCCTCTACGGGCCGTGGCCTCATTCAAGTTGGACTTGGGCTCGGCGCGAGGCGTCGGGGTAGTGGACCCTCCCGAACACCACATGCCACGACAGGCGGCAGCCTGCGGGGTTCGGTGCTGGACTCTTCCCTGTTCGCTCGCCGCTACTGGGGGAATCCTTGTTAGTTTCTTTTCCTCCGCTTAGTAATATGCTTAAATTCAGCGGGTAGTCTCGCCTGCTCTGAGGTCGTTGTACGAGGTGTCGCACGCCACACCGCCAGCCGGCTGTGCACGCTACCGAGAAAGCACCGGTATGCGAACCGCCAGGCGACGGGCGCGCATCGCACGTTTAAGGAGACGCGGCCGGCCACACAGGCGACCACGACACTCCCAGGCGCCCGAAGCGGGACAAACGCCGCGCGCTTCAGTATACGTAGCCGACCCTCAGCCAGACGTGGCCCGGGAACGGAATCCATGGACCGCAATGTGCGTTCGAAACGTCGATGTTCATGTGTCCTGCAGTTCACATGTCGACGCGCAATTTGCTGCGTTCTTCATCGACCCACGAGCCGAGTGATCCACCGTCCTGGGTGATCTTTATCTTTTCAGTTCTCCACCGTCTCTTTCAAGACAGTTGCAGAGGCGGGACTGAGGCGTTTGACGGCCCCTGTTCCATTACTTTGTGTCCAACGGCCTGACGGCCGATGGGCGTCGTACGGCTCCACACCGGAGCGGACAGGCACTCGGGCGAAAGTCATTCAAAACCGGCGCCAGGCGCCAGGTGCCGCAGGCCAGCCGCTCCAGAGCTTCAGCGCTCGTACCACACAACAACACTTGCGCTAGTTTTGAGAGGCACGCGTGGTTCCGCACGCGGCGCACGGCTACTGCCGTACAGGTAGCGTGTTGCGCGACACGACACGCACATCGAAAGACATGCAGTCTAGTCGGTAATGATCCTTCCGCAGGTTCACCTACAGAAACCTTGTTACGACTTTTACTTCCTCTAAATGATCAAGTTTGGTCATCTTTCCGGTAGCATCGGCAACGACAGAGTCGATGCCGCGTACCAGTCCGAAGACCTCACTAAATCATTCAATCGGTAGTAGCGACGGGCGGTGTGTACAAAGGGCAGGGACGTAATCAACGCGAGCTTATGACTCGCGCTTACTGGGAATTCCTCGTTCATGGGGAACAATTGCAAGCCCCAATCCCTAGCACGAAGGAGGTTCAGCGGGTTACCCCGACCTTTCGGCCTAGGAAGACACGCTGATTCCTTCAGTGTAGCGCGCGTGCGGCCCAGAACATCTAAGGGCATCACAGACCTGTTATTGCTCAATCTCGTGCGGCTAGAAGCCGCCTGTCCCTCTAAGAAGAAAAGTAATCGCTGACAGCACGAAGGATGTCACGCGACTAGTTAGCAGGCTAGAGTCTCGTTCGTTATCGGAATTAACCAGACAAATCGCTCCACCAACTAAGAACGGCCATGCACCACCACCCACCGAATCAAGAAAGAGCTATCAATCTGTCAATCCTTCCGGTGTCCGGGCCTGGTGAGGTTTCCCGTGTTGAGTCAAATTAAGCCGCAGGCTCCACTCCTGGTGGTGCCCTTCCGTCAATTCCTTTAAGTTTCAGCTTTGCAACCATACTTCCCCCGGAACCCAAAAGCTTTGGTTTCCCGGAGGCTGCCCGCCGAGTCATCGGAGGAACTGCGGCGGATCGCTGGCTGGCATCGTTTATGGTTAGAACTAGGGCGGTATCTGATCGCCTTCGAACCTCTAACTTTCGTTCTTGATTAATGAAAACATACTTGGCAAATGCTTTCGCTTCTGTTCGTCTTGCGACGATCCAAGAATTTCACCTCTAACGTCGCAATACGAATGCCCCCGCCTGTCCCTATTAATCATTACCTCGGGTTCCGAAAACCAACAAAATAGAACCGAGGTCCTATTCCATTATTCCATGCACACAGTATTCAGGCGGGCTTGCCTGCTTTAAGCACTCTAATTTGTTCAAAGTAAACGTGCCGGCCCACCGAGACACTCAACTAAGAGCACCCTGGTAGGATTTCAACGGGGTCCGCCTCGGGACGCGCAAGCACGCCTTCGGCTCGCCCCACCGGCAGGACGTCCCACGATACATGCCAGTTAAACACCGACGGGCGGTGAACCAACAGCGTGGGACACAAATCCAACTACGAGCTTTTTAACCGCAACAACTTTAATATACGCTATTGGAGCTGGAATTACCGCGGCTGCTGGCACCAGACTTGCCCTCCAATAGATACTCGTTAAAGGATTTAAAGTGTACTCATTCCGATTACGGGGCCTCGGATGAGTCCCGTATCGTTATTTTTCGTCACTACCTCCCCGTGCCGGGAGTGGGTAATTTGCGCGCCTGCTGCCTTCCTTGGATGTGGTAGCCGTTTCTCAGGCTCCCTCTCCGGAATCGAACCCTGATTCCCCGTTACCCGTTACAACCATGGTAGGCGCAGAACCTACCATCGACAGTTGATAAGGCAGACATTTGAAAGATGCGTCGCCGGTACGAGGACCGTGCGATCAGCCCAAAGTTATTCAGAGTCACCAAGGCAAACGGACCAGACGAGCCAATCCGATTGGTTTTGATCTAATAAAAGCGTCCCTTCCATCTCTGGTCGGGACTCTGTTTGCATGTATTAGCTCTAGAATTACCACAGTTATCCAAGTAACGTGGGTACGATCTAAGGAACCATAACTGATTTAATGAGCCATTCGCGGTTTCACCTTAATGCGGCTTGTACTGAGACATGCATGGCTTAATCTTTGAGACAAGCATATGACTACTGGCAGGATCAACCAGGGAGCTGCGTCAACGAGAGCTGAGCAGCCGGCCGCCCGGGAGTGTGTCCCGAGGGCCCGCGCGAACACGCAAGCGTCCGCTCAATTATTCTGCAAACAGGAGGAGGCTGAGCTCCCCTGCACGATACACCTCGAAACCCTCTCAGGTCCCGGCGGCGCGCAGCGCCGTCCTAAGTACTTGGTCGGGTTCGAGAGAGGCGCAATCGCCCGGAGATAGGCGAGTAGACGCTTTCAGTGCGAACACCCGTGCTCCCAACTGAGCTTGCCGCTGCCGACAGAGGCCCGGGAGCGTGCTGTCGTGGCATTGCCGGCGGGAAACAACACGCGCCACCTACGGTGACCGGCAGCTCCAACGCCAGCGCCACAGAAGGGCAAAGCCCCACTTGGGTGCAGAAGCGAACTCTCCCAGCACAGCGCACGCGCCAACACGTCCGCAGAGCTGCGATACAAACCACCTGCGAGAACCGCTGGGGGCGACCGAGCAGCAGACGGCGTCGCGACGCCGAGTGCCGGGCGGCGGCGCATCCTCAACGCACACAGTCCGCAATCGGACCAGCACACTGCAGATGTCCACCGCGCTTCGCACCGGGCTCGGCAGAACCCACTTTGGCCGCCTGGCGCCGCGCGCAGGGTGCGCCGGCGCATAGCTGGGACGCCAGCCGGGCCCGTCGGCCGGCGCTCCTGCCACTGGGCGCCCCCCACCAGCCGGCTGTAGTGCGTGCGCTCACGCAGCGCGCGGCCAGCACGCCGGGCGGCCCCCCCTCACCGGCCGGGGACTGTCCCGCCAAGCCACAGCCTCGTATCGCTTCATACCCACATGGCCAACTCAGGTTCGGGGGCATGGCGGGTACCGCCGAAACAACCGGTTCACAGATGTACCGATCGTCGCTATCACCGATGCACCTGCAGCGCGAACAACCGCTCAACAACTGATTTCCAGTTCATTTGCGGATCTTTGGCAGCAAACGTATACGTCAATCTACATTTGCGAAATCTACGATTCTGGCATGCCTGCATGTTATGTGTCACGACACGCTACATCAGCCCACATACACACTGCGGCATGTACACGAGAGAACACGTGGAAGATGGTCCGCGCACGTGTGCAATGTCCCTTGCGCGGTCGACTGTCAATCGGCCTCTGTAGCATGTCGCAGATGTGGAACGCGGTCCACCGTGCTATCATGTTGTGTGGGGCAATACGATTAAATAGGAAAACCCTCGTCGCTACATCAACAGACGGCTCACGCTGATTCCCGGCAGAGGGAGGAGGGGGGGGGGGGGCCAACATGCAATACTTTCGTCCGTACCTACTTACCACATGTCTGTACGGCGTACAACAGTGCAATCTCGCTGTAATGGGGAGACGAGACAAGTAGCATCGTGCACAACATATGGCCCTTATGATTCGCCATTGTAGGGCGCAGCCGGTGTACGGTCAAGCATGTGCCACATTATGTCACTCAGTACGTAACGACGGATGATCAGTGTGGGTTACGCGTACATCAGCGGACAGTCCACACAGGCCGTACCAAAACGTACACTGACTGCATCGACAACCGAATGCAACTGAACAGCTGCAAGGCTCATTTCACAAACAAACGCCTGACCGACCAGCTTGGAAGGGCAGGAGGGGAGGGCGATATTCGTTCTGTAGCGGTACACCCTTCCAGTGGTTAGCGGGACTGTGTAGAAAGTACGCAACACTCGAAAGACCTTTATGTGAGGGTACGCACCATGGCATCAAGAAATACACATGACACCAGAGGATCCAAGCAGTGAACTATGTTCAGAGGGTTGCTGTTAGGCAAAGCTACATTCCTGTGACGTTACATGTGACAGTTAAGGTGCAGTGTAAGTTAGGTTAAGGTGCAGTGTAAGTTAGGTTAAGGTGCAGTGTAAGTTAGGTTAAGGTGCAGTGTAAGTTAGGTTAAGGTGCAGTGTAAGTTAGGTTAAGGTGCAGTGTAACTTAGGTTAAGGTGCAGTGTAACTTAGGTTAAGGTGCAGTGTAACTTAGGTTAAGGTGCAGTGTAAGTTAGGTTAAGGTGCAGTGTAACTTAGGTTAAGGTGCAGTGTAACTTAGGTTAAGGTGCAGTGTAACTTAGGTTAAGGTGCAGTGTAACTTAGGTTAAGGTGCAGTGTAACTTAGGTTAAGGTGCAGTGTAACTTAGGTTAAGGTGCAGTGTAACTTAGGTTAAGGTGCAGTGTAACTTAGGTTAAGGTGCAGTGTAACTTAGGTTAAGGTGCAGTGTAACTTAGGTTAAGGTGCAGTGTAACTTAGGTTAAGGTGCAGTGTAACTTAGGTTAAGGTGCAGTGTAACTTAGGTTAAGGTGCAGTGTAACTTAGGTTAAGGTGCAGTGTAACTTAGGTTAAGGTGCAGTGTAACTTAGGTTAAGGTGCAGTGTAACTTAGGTTAAGGTGCAGTGTAACTTAGGTTAAGGTGCAGTGTAACTTAGGTTAAGGTGCAGTGTAAGTTAGGTTAAGGTGCAGCGTAAGTTAGGTTAAGGTGCAGCGTAACTTAGGTTAAGGTGCAGCGTAACTTAGGTTAAGGTGCAGCGTAACTTAGGTTAAGGTGCAGCGTAACTTAGGTTAAGGTGCAGCGTAACTTAGGTTAAGGTGCAGCGTAACTTAGGTTAAGGTGCAGCGTGGGTTAGGTTAGGGGCCAACGTGGGTTAGGTTAGGGGCCAACGTGGGTTAGGTTAGGGGCCAACGTGGGTTAGGTTAGGGGCCAACGTGGGTTAGGTTAGGGGCCAACGTGGGTTAGGTTAGGGGCCAACGTGGGTTAGGTTAGGGGCCAACGTGGGTTAGGTTAAGGGCCAACGTGGGTTAGGTTAAGGGCCAACGTGGGTTAGGTTAAGGGCCAACGTGGGTTAGGTTAAGGGCCAACGTGGGTTAGGTTAAGGGCCAACGTGGGTTAGGTTAAGGGCCAACGTGGGTTAGGTTAAGGGCCAACGTGGGTAAGGTTAGGGGCCAACGTGGGTAAGGTTAAGGGCCAACGTGGGTTAGGTTAAGGGCCAACGTGGGTTAGGTTAAGGGCCAACGTGGGTTAGGTTAAGGGCCAACGTGGGTTAGGTTAAGGGCCAACGTGGGTTAGGTTAAGGGCCAACGTGGGTTAGGTTAAGGGCCAACGTGGGTTAGGTTAAGGGCCAACGTGGGTTAGGTTAAGGGCCAACGTGGGTTAGGTTGCCAGAGATGTGTCAAATCAGGATGTACGTTTGGCTGGTGTCAGGTGGTGGGTTGGTTCGATGCCTTTATAAGGGGTGTGGCCAAAGGGTATTTTATTACTTGTACCTTTTGTGTTGTGGCGTGGCGTTGCGTCCTGTGTTGATACTGGGTGGACCACTGTGGGTGTTGCTGGCTGATTTGAGCTGCGTTGTTTGCGGGTGATGTGAGACATTCTGTCTTATTAGTGGACGTGACGTTCCTCTTGTCGTTGTTTGGATAGTGTCCTGTGGCAGCGAGGATAAAATGGATGTTGTTGAACGATAGTGCTTTGGTGCTTTCGCTTTGTTACACACAGAGTGGACTGTGAGATAGGGTGACTGGGTCGAGTGCGGTTCACACTGTCCTCCCCAGTTTACAGTATGTATCATCTATGTATGTGGTCCTGCATCATTTACTAAGGAGGGACGTCAGACGACTGAAATATTAGTTATGTACTGATGTAAAGCAGAATGCTTACCTTCCACCAGTGGGCGAGTATCGACTCTGCCCCAGAGTTGCCACCGCAGGAAGAGGTGTCGGAAACACTACCCGCACACCGTCACCACTGTGCGGGGGGACGGACCCTCTATATCCTCAGCGGCGCACTCTTTGCCACCGAGCGTCACGTCTCGCGGCCCGCCGTCCAGAGCATGTATTGGGACAGCGGGACTTTGGCTTTTGGGAGATAACTCTTCATGAAGTGGAAGATATAGGGGTGGACTGCAATGTACGATTGCGGGAAAAGTCCGCCGTACATCCGCTCGAGTTGCGAGTCGGGCGGTGGGGGTGGCGCATTCACAGGTGCGGCTGGAGTGACCGTCGGTCCACCACTTTTGACTCGATTTGCGTCACCTGCGGTGAAGAGGGGGTGCAGCAGGCGTTTTACTCTGGGTCGTCAAGCGGGCGCTGTAGGCGACATCGACATC
>NW_026061876.1:190000-200000 GCF_023897955.1 Schistocerca gregaria | reverse complement strand
AATAAAACCCACCACCTTATTAATTAGTGGGTCATGATATAATACATTACTTAGGTACAGCTTATACATTTCTAATTATAATCTACAGACAGTGTGTTAGTTGAATGGGCAGACCTACTAATTAACAAATCTGCTACTCCTAGTATTACTACTTACACTAGTCTCTACTGCCTGCAGCGTTACAAATATGCCAATAATTATACAATCCTACTTGTGTGCCTTGCTCACCGAGCTAACCCCGGTGAACGCGCCCTGGCACAGGGCAGGCCAATACTTTTATTCGCTGCAGGTTTCTATTTTAATTCCTATTCTAATTTCCTAACCTAATGAACTATTCTAAGTCAGAAACGGTGCGTTGTCAAATCCGGTATGGTCGCCCCTCTCCCCCTATCCTGCGCGTGGCGGATTCCAACTTTACCAGTCGACCAGTCCACGCACAGGCGGTACGGGATTGGGGCATTGACCTAGTATGTTAATTTTTAAGTCTTAAAGCTCTCTCAGATATTGAGTTAGGACCTTTCGTGATACCTCATTTGCCAACTGATTTAGCAGTCGAAAGGTCTCTTCTTGTCTTAATAACATATACGTGTCATAGTTGGGTAGTTGCTGTCTAAGTGTAGTTGCTACATCATCGAAAAGGGGGCACTCGTAGACCACATGGTCGGGAGTTCCCTCCGATGCACCACAGTCACACGCAGGCGTTGCCCTCTTCCCAAACCGACATAGATACGTCGGGTAAGGCCCATGTCCAGTGAGAAAGTGGAACAAACCCCTAGTTGGTTCAAAATAACCCATGCTTATTCTTTCCCTCACATTCGGCAGGAAGCTGAAAGTTCTTCTGCCGGATTCCTCTGCCTCCCAAACTTCTTGCCATAGCTCTTCACCCCTCTTCCGTATCTCGCCCTTATCCCTAACCCTAACTCCCAAGATGTCTTCTACTTTTTCTATGTCCCCTTTCTTTGCCCAATACCAAGCACCCTGTTCCCTGAGTTTGATATCCAGAGGACAAAGCCCCATTATTACTAGTAGGGCCCCTCCCGGAGATGTTCTGTATGCCCCCACAGATCTTAATATCATGTTCCTTTGAACCCTTCTCACCGACATGGCGGGCACAACCCTCGTGAGCCTGTGTGCCCAGACTCCCGCGCCGTAACCCACTATTGATGTTAGTATGCTGTTATGATACAATTTGATAAGGTGAGGGGGGAGATGAAATCTTTTATGACCTATGGTGATAAGGTTATTGAGAATTTGCAGAGCTCTTTGTGTCACGGTTTCAATGTGCTTTCCGAAGTTCCACCTTTCATCGATGATGATCCCTAAGTAACGTCCCTCTCGTCGTCGGAGTACTGGTGTGCCCTCAATTCTTACAGTCGGGTTTCTTATTAACTGTCCCTTTAGTAATAGATAGGTTGATTTAGTCGGTGAGATGGTCATCTTGGTATTACGGCACCATGATAGTAGTTGCGTCATGGCTCTATCTATTTTTGGTTCAATGTCCTCGCGACTTCGGCCGCCAACCAGTAGAAGGAGGTCATCAGCGTAGGCTATCACCTCTAGCACATCTTCATTTTGTTGCAATGCATTTAAGAGTGGCTCCATGTGGATATCCCAAAATAGGGGACCTAAGACGGAACCCTGGGGACATCCCTTTGTTATGGGTTTTCCAATCCTCCCGCTAGGGGATGATAGCCAGACCTCCCGATCTACACAATAGCTCCTAAGGCAACCGTATAGCGGCCCTGGGCACTCTTTCTCCCGCAAGCAGGAGAAGAGCGAAGGCCACCACAGGTTGTCAAAGGCGCCACTAATGTCCACCATGATGCCGACGATGTACTTGCACGGGGCCGAACCACAGACCTCGGCCGCCAGGGCGATCGCATCAGATGCGGAACGCCCAGGCCTGAAGCCAAACTGTCTGTCGCTCATCCCGTGCAGCACTCGGTGGGCAGTCAGCCTATCAGCAAGCAGCTTTTCAAGGATTTTCCCGAGCACATCCAGAAGGCAGATGGGTCTGTAAGACTTTGCCTCAGCTGGATCTTTATCGGGGCCTTTTTTAATGATTACAACGTTTGCTGCCTTCCAGATCCTCGGGAATTTACCTTGCCGAAGGCACTCGTTGTACAGCTGGGTCAAAGGAGCGACCAGTTGTGGGGCCAAGAACTGCACCACCTCCGCCACAATGCCGTCTGGCCCAGGGGCTTTCCCTCTCTTTATTGTCTTTATGAGGGCAGCGACCTCTTCCTCCGAGAAGGGGAGGACTGCCTCATCATTTGTATAGTCGCCCAGATCTAAATCTCGCAACCGTCGCTGTTCCTCAGTATCCTCTGTTCTGTCGTCGTCAGGCAACAGGGATCGGAGTAGGACCTCAGCAGTCTCCTGCCATGAGTCCGTCATCCCATCCCCATGCCTGACTGTGGACAGCATCATAGGGGAGCGGATCTTTTCTCTTACTAGTTTATACGGAATCCCCCATGGATCCAAGGCCAGCTGATTGGTCACGAATGTCTCCCAGCTTCTAACTCGGACCGCTTTTAATTCTTTTTGAAATGTTTCCTTTGCCTCCCGGTATAGCAGTAACCATCTCTGCTTCTCCCACCAGACGACACTGCGCTGGTAGTGCCTTCGCAGCCTTCTGACAGACTGACGCAGCTCCTGCAGCTCAGGAGACCATGGTGTCGGCGAGGCCGCCATGGCCCTCCTCCTAGTTGGCACGGCCGCCTTCATCGCTCTAGTCACTGCACACACCAGTTCCTCAGCTCTGTTGTCGATGTCAATTTGTCTGTCACCATCCGGTAACGGAGGAATGTCACACTCTCTGGCTAAGCGTTCCCAGTTGGCTTTCCTGAAGTTCAACTGCACCTCCCACCCCATGGCCCAGTGGCACTCCCTGCTCCCTAAGGTAAAAGTGATAAGGTTGTGATCGCTTGTGGTGGCACTGTCTATCACCTTCCAGTTCTGTATTAGGTTTGCCGCATTTGGCGTGACCAAGGTCACGTCGATGTTCGTGCCTTGCCCCCCTCCCGCCGCATAGGTGGGAGAGTTTCCCGGTTTGTTTGCCACCACAAGCTGCAACGACATAATCACTTCTTCCACCTTTCCACCATTTTCGTCCCTTGTGCCACTGTACCATAGGGGGGACTTCGCATTTATATCCGCAGTTATGACAACTCTTCGTCCCTGCAACGCCATAGCCACTCTTGTTAGGTGGTCTAAATGTATGTCGATATCATCTCCATATTGAAAATACATGTTAATGAGTGTTATAGTGCCTGCTGGAGATTGCAGTTCTATGACGTTGCAGTGACTGTTTGAGTACTGCGAAAGTAAGGTTGCCTGCAGTTTTTTGTTGGTGATTACCACAGCTGCTTTGGGGGCATCCCCACAGCTGATGACTTGCCATGTAGTGGCCACAAAAGCAATTTTGCCAGCCAGAGAGTAAGGCTCCTGCAAACAGAGTACATCCAGTCTCCTCTCCTCCACTTCCCTACGGAGTTCCTGCATCACAAGTCGACTGTTGTGCGTATTTAGTTGGCCGACAGATGTCCTAGTCGTCATGGATAATATGTGTGTACACGGTCATATGGCCAGGTCTTGTTCGGATCGAAAGTTATTCTTCCGTTTGCCAGCACTGACTGGACGTATATATCCTCTAAATCAAATTTTTCTCCTCGTCTTTCAAACAGTTTCTTTAGCAGGTCACGCAGGGCTCCGAAGTCCGTGGGGAGATTCACCGACTTTAGCTGTATTCTATCTACAGCCTCCATCACCGAGAAGGTTACCTTTCTGCCGTTCTCATGTCCAATTCGGACCACATGTCTCAAGGCAGTGGTCAGGGTTGCCGGCTGCTCCAGTCTTGCCAGCTGCATCGTAAATTCGAGGTTTGGGTACACCCTCACCGGATCGACAGGCGGAAGCCTGACAATTGATGTATCAGAGGTGCAACCCACACTCGAACTTGTGACTATATTTTCCTGTATGGATGGTTTTTCAATTTTCTCCTTGGGGGTTGCCGCTACCACAGGATGCCCTTGCCGTGGATGGTCTGTTTTCGGCTCAGATCCCCGGCTTCGAGGGGAGGGAGCCATGAGTGGCATGGGAAATTCTGTTTGCTGTCCTTTATCTACCATGAATACCTCTGTCTGGACAGCAGTGTCTGCTGTTTCGACTTCTGAGCTCGATAGCGATCTCAGAAATTCCCTGAATTTGTGAGCCCTCATAGCATCCCTCCTTCTCTTGCTCGGGGATTTTCGCTTTGGCATCCTGTAGGTTGTGTCAGACTCAACCATAATCAATTCTGGATATTAGGCGTTGTTCTAACATCCTGTATGTAGGGCAACTCCGTCCTGTAGCTCCACATGGTTTTTCCCTCTACTCTTACAGGGAATACAAACACTGGCAGCCTTGCAGTCCTTACGTACGTGTCCATTGTCACCGCACTTGGAGCACGCCGACCCCCTGGTGCAGTGCCTGAGAATGTGGTCCAAGTCCCCACAATTGTGGCAACGAGGTACCACGATGTAATCCCTTACATTAATTGCATGAAACCCAACATATAGTCTGCCCATTCCAGTAATTTGCTTCCACATTTGTGGATTTACCTCGGCCACGTGATGGACAACGTCCCGATCACGGGGTCCTGTTTTGAATTTGAGTTTGAATTTATTATTGAATTCTTCCGCGTTCATGCTTTCAAAATTTTGTCCCCTTATTGTCTCACTTAACTCGTCATTAGTCATTATAGTTGGCACGTCATATAATATCACCAAAGGATTCCTTTTCCGTGGAGGTTCACATTTCATTACTGCATTCAGTTTTTGGTTTTTTAGTAGTTTTTCCTTATCTTCTTCTGAGGCTACTTCTACTATTACAGAGTTCTTGCTGGGTTTAACTTTCTTAATTCTTATTTTGTCCTTTACAGGATCTATTGTGGTAGTTAAAAGTTCTTGTAGCTTTTTTACACTTGTGTCCTGTCCTGGCAGCGTCCGAAGAAAAACTGCCGTGTCTTGTCTCTTTGCTACCCTGTCGATTGTATCTTTTGTGGTAGTTGGCTTAATGGGCGCTTGCGCAGCCACTGCCGCCCAGGATTTGGCTGGTTGTTTTCGCAGCCTGCTGTTTTCTTTTTCTAGTTCTTCTAAACGGCCTTCTAATTTTGCATGGGCAATAGCCCAGGCTGAAAGTTCATTCTTAATAATGGTCAAGGCAGCCTGACTGATCTTGCCATTTTTCACGTTCTGGTCAATCAACAGGGCGATTCTGTTATGCCTCTGTGCGACGGTTTCAGTATCAACATCTGCCTGCCCCACCTCGTCTTGTGGAGAGGGATCAGGCACAGCGGAAGCCCTCGAAAGCGCACTCGAATCACTCGTTATAGTTGTAGCCATGATTAACGAGTGATAAAGAAGAAAGTGGGAGCCCGTCTCTTGCCCCGGACCGGCTCCTCTGGCATGGGGGGGGACTTCTTGCAGCTCGCCCACCGACCTCGCCCCAAGGTCAAGGGCCCTATCGAACTGCCGGGTTCAGCACGCCGTTGCCAGCGCACTGGTCCCCATCGATGGCTTCGTCATCGGCGATTTCACGCGACGCTCCTCGGCAATTGCACCCCGCACTCCGGAGAGGCGGATGCACCTCTCGCCCTTCGCCGCCTACTAGCCCGAGTTTCCACCTTACGGCCAAGGACCCACTCCTACTCAGGTGGCGGGCCGGTCCCCCAGACGTTCGGCGGTCTGGACCCAGTTAACCTGGCCCAGGCGATGTCACCACCTCCTGGGTTTGGCAGAACACGCCCCGGTTACCCAGGGGCGCGGCGAAGCACCCTTGCCGACTCGCGCCGCGATCCCACGCCGACAAACGAAGTCGCCGGCATGCAGAGCTCCTGCTGGTCTGGGCCCTGCGAACAGAAAGGGACAGATGTTCGTCCCTCGACACAGCTCCCCCTGTGCCACGCACCCTTCGCTTTCGCATCGGGTTGGGTCGCAGCTCTCCCTTTTGTCGCACGGCAAAATGCCGAGCTTAACGTCTGGCACCACGGGAAGGCGGAAAGAGCCACTTGGGAAGGAGAGGTTGTAAGAGACACATCACTTCCCCTGTGAGGAGTGCCGCGGCACGCCCGTCTGGAAGCGATACGCCCCAGTGCGAGCCTCCGTGCCTTACGGCGCGCCGGCTACGGGCGAGCCCGCGCCGAACGCGCCGTCGAGCGACCGACCTCACGCCAGACTCGGGACTCTGTTTGCATGTATTAGCTCTAGAATTACCACAGTTATCCAAGTAACGTGGGTACGATCTAAGGAACCATAACTGATTTAATGAGCCATTCGCGGTTTCACCTTAATGCGGCTTGTACTGAGACATGCATGGCTTAATCTTTGAGACAAGCATATGACTACTGGCAGGATCAACCAGGGAGCTGCGTCAACGAGAGCTGAGCAGCCGGCCGCCCGGGAGTGTGTCCCGAGGGCCCGCGCGAACACGCAAGCGTCCGCTCAATTATTCTGCAAACAGGAGGAGGCTGAGCTCCCCTGCACGATACACCTCGAAACCCTCTCAGGTCCCGGCGGCGCGCAGCGCCGTCCTAAGTACTTGGTCGGGTTCGAGAGAGGCGCAATCGCCCGGAGATAGGCGAGTAGACGCTTTCAGTGCGAACACCCGTGCTCCCAACTGAGCTTGCCGCTGCCGACAGAGGCCCGGGAGCGTGCTGTCGTGGCATTGCCGGCGGGAAACAACACGCGCCACCTACGGTGACCGGCAGCTCCAACGCCAGCGCCACAAAAGGGCAAAGCCCCACTTGGGTGCAGAAGCGAACTCTCCCAGCACAGCGCACGCGCCAACACGTCCGCAGAGCTGCGATACAAACCACCTGCGAGAACCGCTGGGGGCGACCGAGCAGCAGACGGCGTCGCGACGCCGAGTGCCGGGCGGCGGCGCATCCTCAACGCACACAGTCCGCAATCGGACCAGCACACTGCAGATGTCCACCGCGCTTCGCACCGGGCTCGGCAGAACCCACTTTGGCCGCCTGGCGCCGCGCGCAGGGTGCGCCGGCGCATAGCTGGGACGCCAGCCGGGCCCGTCGGCCGGCGCTCCTGCCACTGGGCGCCCCCCACCAGCCGGCTGTAGTGCGTGCGCTCACGCAGCGCGCGGCCAGCACGCCGGGCGGCCCCCCCTCACCGGCCGGGGACTGTCCCGCCAAGCCACAGCCTCGTATCGCTTCATACCCACATGGCCAACTCAGGTTCGGGGGCATGGCGGGTACCGCCGAAACAACCGGTTCACAGATGTACCGATCGTCGCTATCACCGATGCACCTGCAGCGCGAACAACCGCTCAACAACTGATTTCCAGTTCATTTGCGGATCTTTGGCAGCAAACGTATACGTCAATCTACATTTGCGAAATCTACGATTCTGGCATGCCTGCATGTTATGTGTCACGACACGCTACATCAGCCCACATACACACTGCGGCATGTACACGAGAGAACACGTGGAAGATGGTCCGCGCACGTGTGCAATGTCCCTTGCGCGGTCGACTGTCAACCGGCCTCTGTAGCATGTCGCAGATGTGGAACGCGGTCCACCGTGCTATCATGTTGTGTGGGGCAATACGATTAAATAGGAAAACCCTCGTCGCTACATCAACAGACGGCTCACGCTGATTCCCGGCAGAGGGAGGAGGGGGGGGGGGGGCCAACATGCAATACTTTCGTCCGTACCTACTTACCACATGTCTGTACGGCGTACAACAGTGCAATCTCGCTGTAATGGGGAGACGAGACAAGTAGCATCGTGCACAACATATGGCCCTTATGATTCGCCATTGTAGGGCGCAGCCGGTGTACGGTCAAGCATGTGCCACATTATGTCACTCAGTACGTAACGACGGATGATCAGTGTGGGTTACGCGTACATCAGCGGACAGTCCACACAGGCCGTACCACAACGTACACTGACTGCATCGACAACCGAATGCAACTGAACAGCTGCAAGGCTCATTTCACAAACAAACGCCTGACCGACCAGCTTGGAAGGGCAGGAGGGGAGGGCGATATTCGTTCTGTAGCGGTACACCCTTCCAGTGGTTAGCGGGACTGTGTAGAAAGTACGCAACACTCGAAAGACCTTTATGTGAGGGTACGCACCATGGCATCAAGAAATACACATGACACCAGAGGATCCAAGCAGTGAACTATGTTCAGAGGGTTGCTGTTAGGCAAAGCTACATTCCTGTGACGTTACATGTGACAGTTAAGGTGCAGTGTAAGTTAGGTTAAGGTGCAGTGTAAGTTAGGTTAAGGTGCAGTGTAAGTTAGGTTAAGGTGCAGTGTAAGTTAGGTTAAGGTGCAGTGTAAGTTAGGTTAAGGTGCAGTGTAACTTAGGTTAAGGTGCAGTGTAACTTAGGTTAAGGTGCAGTGTAAGTTAGGTTAAGGTGCAGTGTAACTTAGGTTAAGGTGCAGTGTAACTTAGGTTAAGGTGCAGTGTAACTTAGGTTAAGGTGCAGTGTAACTTAGGTTAAGGTGCAGTGTAACTTAGGTTAAGGTGCAGTGTAACTTAGGTTAAGGTGCAGTGTAACTTAGGTTAAGGTGCAGTGTAACTTAGGTTAAGGTGCAGTGTAACTTAGGTTAAGGTGCAGTGTAACTTAGGTTAAGGTGCAGTGTAACTTAGGTTAAGGTGCAGTGTAACTTAGGTTAAGGTGCAGTGTAACTTAGGTTAAGGTGCAGTGTAACTTAGGTTAAGGTGCAGTGTAACTTAGGTTAAGGTGCAGTGTAACTTAGGTTAAGGTGCAGTGTAACTTAGGTTAAGGTGCAGTGTAACTTAGGTTAAGGTGCAGTGTAACTTAGGTTAAGGTGCAGTGTAACTTAGGTTAAGGTGCAGTGTAAGTTAGGTTAAGGTGCAGTGTAAGTTAGGTTAAGGTGCAGCGTAACTTAGGTTAAGGTGCAGCGTAACTTAGGTTAAGGTGCAGCGTAACTTAGGTTAAGGTGCAGCGTAACTTAGGTTAAGGTGCAGCGTAACTTAGGTTAAGGTGCAGCGTAACTTAGGTTAAGGTGCAGCGTGGGTTAGGTTAGGGGCCAACGTGGGTTAGGTTAGGGGCCAACGTGGGTTAGGTTAGGGGCCAACGTGGGTTAGGTTAGGGGCCAACGTGGGTTAGGTTAGGGGCCAACGTGGGTTAGGTTAGGGGCCAACGTGGGTTAGGTTAAGGGCCAACGTGGGTTAGGTTAAGGGCCAACGTGGGTTAGGTTAAGGGCCAACGTGGGTTAGGTTAAGGGCCAACGTGGGTTAGGTTAAGGGCCAACGTGGGTTAGGTTAAGGGCCAACGTGGGTTAGGTTAAGGGCCAACGTGGGTAAGGTTAGGGGCCAACGTGGGTAAGGTTAAGGGCCAACGTGGGTTAGGTTAAGGGCCAACGTGGGTTAGGTTAAGGGCCAACGTGGGTTAGGTTAAGGGCCAACGTGGGTTAGGTTAAGGGCCAACGTGGGTTAGGTTAAGGGCCAACGTGGGTTAGGTTAAGGGCCAACGTGGGTTAGGTTAAGGGCCAACGTGGGTTAGGTTAAGGGCCAACGTGGGTTAGGTTAAGGGCCAACGTGGGTTAGGTTGCCAGAGATGTGTCAAATCAGGATGTACGTTTGGCTGGTGTCAGGTGGTGGGTTGGTTCGATGCCTTTATAAGGGGTGTGGCCAAAGGGTATTTTATTACTTGTACCTTTTGTGTTGTGGCGTGGCGTTGCGTCCTGTGTTGATACTGGGTGGACCACTGTGGGTGTTGCTGGCTGATTTGAGCTGCGTTGTTTGCGGGTGATGTGAGACATTCTGTCTTATTAGTGGACGTGACGTTCCTCTTGTCGTTGTTTGGATAGTGTCCTGTGGCAGCGAGGATAAAATGGATGTTGTTGAACGATAGTGCTTTGGTGCTTTCGCTTTGTTACACACAGAGTGGACTGTGAGATAGGGTGACTGGGTCGAGTGCGGTTCACACTGTCCTCCCCAGTTTACAGTATGTATCATCTATG
>NW_026061876.1:180000-182500 GCF_023897955.1 Schistocerca gregaria | reverse complement strand
CAAATCCAACTACGAGCTTTTTAACCGCAACAACTTTAATATACGCTATTGGAGCTGGAATTACCGCGGCTGCTGGCACCAGACTTGCCCTCCAATAGATACTCGTTAAAGGATTTAAAGTGTACTCATTCCGATTACGGGGCCTCGGATGAGTCCCGTATCGTTATTTTTCGTCACTACCTCCCCGTGCCGGGAGTGGGTAATTTGCGCGCCTGCTGCCTTCCTTGGATGTGGTAGCCGTTTCTCAGGCTCCCTCTCCGGAATCGAACCCTGATTCCCCGTTACCCGTTACAACCATGGTAGGCGCAGAACCTACCATCGACAGTTGATAAGGCAGACATTTGAAAGATGCGTCGCCGGTACGAGGACCGTGCGATCAGCCCAAAGTTATTCAGAGTCACCAAGGCAAACGGACCAGACGAGCCAATCCGATTGGTTTTGATCTAATAAAAGCGTCCCTTCCATCTCTGGTCGGGACTCTGTTTGCATGTATTAGCTCTAGAATTACCACAGTTATCCAAGTAACGTGGGTACGATCTAAGGAACCATAACTGATTTAATGAGCCATTCGCGGTTTCACCTTAATGCGGCTTGTACTGAGACATGCATGGCTTAATCTTTGAGACAAGCATATGACTACTGGCAGGATCAACCAGGGAGCTGCGTCAACGAGAGCTGAGCAGCCGGCCGCCCGGGAGTGTGTCCCGAGGGCCCGCGCCAACACGCAAGCGTCCGCTCAATTATTCTGCAAACAGGAGGAGGCTGAGCTCCCATGCACGATACACCTCGAAACCCTCTCAGGTCCCGGCGGCGCGCAGCGCCGTCCTAAGTACTTGGTCGGGTTCGAGAGAGGCGCAATCGCCCGGAGATAGGCGAGTAGACGCTTTCAGTGCGAACACCCGTGCTCCCAACTGAGCTTGCCGCTGCCGACAGAGGCCCGGGAGCGTGCTGTCGTGGCATTGCCGGCGGGAAACAACACGCGCCACCTACGGTGACCGGCAGCTCCAACGCCAGCGCCACAGAAGGGCAAAGCCCCACTTGGGTGCAGAAGCGAACTCTCCCAGCACAGCGCACGCGCCAACACGTCCGCAGAGCTGCGATACAAACCACCTGCGAGAACCGCTGGGGGCGACCGAGCAGCAGACGGCGTCGCGACGCCGAGTGCCGGGCGGCGGCGCATCCTCAACGCACACAGTCCGCAATCGGACCAGCACACTGCAGATGTCCACCGCGCTTCGCACCGGGCTCGGCAGAACCCACTTTGGCCGCCTGGCGCCGCGCGCAGGGTGCGCCGGCGCATAGCTGGGACGCCAGCCGGGCCCGTCGGCCGGCGCTCCTGCCACTGGGCGCCCCCCACCAGCCGGCTGTAGTGCGTGCGCTCACGCAGCGCGCGGCCAGCACGCCGGGCGGCCCCCCCTCACCGGCCGGGGACTGTCCCGCCAAGCCACAGCCTCGTATCGCTTCATACCCACATGGCCAACTCAGGTTCGGGGGCATGGCGGGTACCGCCGAAACAACCGGTTCACAGATGTACCGATCGTCGCTATCACCGATGCACCTGCAGCGCGAACAACCGCTCAACAACTGATTTCCAGTTCATTTGCGGATCTTTGGCAGCAAACGTATACGTCAATCTACATTTGCGAAATCTACGATTCTGGCATGCCTGCATGTTATGTGTCACGACACGCTACATCAGCCCACATACACACTGCGGCATGTACACGAGAGAACACGTGGAAGATGGTCCGCGCACGTGTGCAATGTCCCTTGCGCGGTCGACTGTCAACCGGCCTCTGTAGCATGTCGCAGATGTGGAACGCGGTCCACCGTGCTATCATGTTGTGTGGGGCAATACGATTAAATAGGAAAACCCTCGTCGCTACATCAACAGACGGCTCACGCTGATTCCCGGCAGAGGGAGGAGGGGGGGGGGGGGGCCAACATGCAATACTTTCGTCCGTACCTACTTACCACATGTCTGTACGGCGTACAACAGTGCAATCTCGCTGTAATGGGGAGACGAGACAAGTAGCATCGTGCACAACATATGGCCCTTATGATTCGCCATTGTAGGGCGCAGCCGGTGTACGGTCAAGCATGTGCCACATTATGTCACTCAGTACGTAACGACGGATGATCAGTGTGGGTTACGCGTACATCAGCGGACAGTCCACACAGGCCGTACCACAACGTACACTGACTGCATCGACAACCGAATGCAACTGAACAGCTGCAAGGCTCATTTCACAAACAAACGCCTGACCGACCAGCTTGGAAGGGCAGGAGGGGAGGGCGATATTCGTTCTGTAGCGGTACACCCTTCCAGTGGTTAGCGGGACTGTGTAGAAAGTACGCAACACTCGAAAGACCTTTATGTGAGGGTACGCACCATGGCATCAAGAAATACACATGACACCAGAGGATCCAAGCAGTGAACTATGTTCAGAGGGTTGCTGTTAGGCAAAGCTACATTCCTGTGACGTTACATGTGACAGTT
>NW_026061876.1:167500-170000 GCF_023897955.1 Schistocerca gregaria | reverse complement strand
TCCCCGTTACCCGTTACAACCATGGTAGGCGCAGAACCTACCATCGACAGTTGATAAGGCAGACATTTGAAAGATGCGTCGCCGGTACGAGGACCGTGCGATCAGCCCAAAGTTATTCAGAGTCACCAAGGCAAACGGACCAGACGAGCCAATCCGATTGGTTTTGATCTAATAAAAGCGTCCCTTCCATCTCTGGTCGGGACTCTGTTTGCATGTATTAGCTCTAGAATTACCACAGTTATCCAAGTAACGTGGGTACGATCTAAGGAACCATAACTGATTTAATGAGCCATTCGCGGTTTCACCTTAATGCGGCTTGTACTGAGACATGCATGGCTTAATCTTTGAGACAAGCATATGACTACTGGCAGGATCAACCAGGGAGCTGCGTCAACGAGAGCTGAGCAGCCGGCCGCCCGGGAGTGTGTCCCGAGGGCCCGCGCGAACACGCAAGCGTCCGCTCAATTATTCTGCAAACAGGAGGAGGCTGAGCTCCCCTGCACGATACACCTCGAAACCCTCTCAGGTCCCGGCGGCGCGCAGCGCCGTCCTAAGTACTTGGTCGGGTTCGAGAGAGGCGCAATCGCCCGGAGATAGGCGAGTAGACGCTTTCAGTGCGAACACCCGTGCTCCCAACTGAGCTTGCCGCTGCCGACAGAGGCCCGGGAGCGTGCTGTCGTGGCATTGCCGGCGGGAAACAACACGCGCCACCTACGGTGACCGGCAGCTCCAACGCCAGCGCCACAGAAGGGCAAAGCCCCACTTGGGTGCAGAAGCGAACTCTCCCAGCACAGCGCACGCGCCAACACGTCCGCAGAGCTGCGATACAAACCACCTGCGAGAACCGCTGGGGGCGACCGAGCAGCAGACGGCGTCGCGACGCCGAGTGCCGGGCGGCGGCGCATCCTCAACGCACACAGTCCGCAATTGGACCAGCACACTGCAGATGTCCACCGCGCTTCGCACCGGGCTCGGCAGAACCCACTTTGGCCGCCTGGCGCCGCGCGCAGGGTGCGCCGGCGCATAGCTGGGACGCCAGCCGGGCCCGTCGGCCGGCGCTCCTGCCACTGGGCGCCCCCCACCAGCCGGCTGTAGTGCGTGCGCTCACGCAGCGCGCGGCCAGCACGCCGGGCGGCCCCCCCTCACCGGCCGGGGACTGTCCCGCCAAGCCACAGCCTCGTATCGCTTCATACCCACATGGCCAACTCAGGTTCGGGGGCATGGCGGGTACCGCCGAAACAACCGGTTCACAGATGTACCGATCGTCGCTATCACCGATGCACCTGCAGCGCGAACAACCGCTCAACAACTGATTTCCAGTTCATTTGCGGATCTTTGGCAGCAAACGTATACGTCAATCTACATTTGCGAAATCTACGATTCTGGCATGCCTGCATGTTATGTGTCACGACACGCTACATCAGCCCACATACACACTGCGGCATGTACACGAGAGAACACGTGGAAGATGGTCCGCGCACGTGTGCAATGTCCCTTGCGCGGTCGACTGTCAACCGGCCTCTGTAGCATGTCGCAGATGTGGAACGCGGTCCACCGTGCTATCATGTTGTGTGGGGCAATACGATTAAATAGGAAAACCCTCGTCGCTACATCAACAGACGGCTCACGCTGATTCCCGGCAGAGGGAGGAGGGGGGGGGGGGGGGGGGCCAACATGCAATACTTTCGTCCGTACCTACTTACCACATGTCTGTACGGCGTACAACAGTGCAATCTCGCTGTAATGGGGAGACGAGACAAGTAGCATCGTGCACAACATATGGCCCTTATGATTCGCCATTGTAGGGCGCAGCCGGTGTACGGTCAAGCATGTGCCACATTATGTCACTCAGTACGTAACGACGGATGATCAGTGTGGGTTACGCGTACATCAGCGGACAGTCCACACAGGCCGTACCACAACGTACACTGACTGCATCGACAACCGAATGCAACTGAACAGCTGCAAGGCTCATTTCACAAACAAACGCCTGACCGACCAGCTTGGAAGGGCAGGAGGGGAGGGCGATATTCGTTCTGTAGCGGTACACCCTTCCAGTGGTTAGCGGGACTGTGTAGAAAGTACGCAACACTCGAAAGACCTTTATGTGAGGGTACGCACCATGGCATCAAGAAATACACATGACACCAGAGGATCCAAGCAGTGAACTATGTTCAGAGGGTTGCTGTTAGGCAAAGCTACATTCCTGTGACGTTACATGTGACAGTTAAGGTGCAGTGTAAGTTAGGTTAAGGTGCAGTGTAAGTTAGGTTAAGGTGCAGTGTAAGTTAGGTTAAGGTGCAGTGTAAGTTAGGTTAAGGTGCAGTGTAACTTAGGTTAAGGTGCAGTGTAACTTAGGTTAAGGTGCAGTGTAACTTAGGTTAAGGTGCAGTGTAAGTTAGGTTAAGGTGCAGTGTAACTTAGGTTAAGGTGCAGTGTAACTTAGGTTAAGGTGCAGTGTAACTTAGGTTAAGGTGCAGTGTAACTTAGGTTAAGGTGC
>NW_026061876.1:155000-157500 GCF_023897955.1 Schistocerca gregaria | reverse complement strand
CGGTGACCGGCAGCTCCAACGCCAGCGCCACAGAAGGGCAAAGCCCCACTTGGGTGCAGAAGCGAACTCTCCCAGCACAGCGCACGCGCCAACACGTCCGCAGAGCTGCGATACAAACCACCTGCGAGAACCGCTGGGGGCGACCGAGCAGCAGACGGCGTCGCGACGCCGAGTGCCGGGCGGCGGCGCATCCTCAACGCACACAGTCCGCAATCGGACCAGCACACTGCAGATGTCCACCGCGCTTCGCACCGGGCTCGGCAGAACCCACTTTGGCCGCCTGGCGCCGCGCGCAGGGTGCGCCGGCGCATAGCTGGGACGCCAGCCGGGCCCGTCGGCCGGCGCTCCTGCCACTGGGCGCCCCCCACCAGCCGGCTGTAGTGCGTGCGCTCACGCAGCGCGCGGCCAGCACGCCGGGCGGCCCCCCCTCACCGGCCGGGGACTGTCCCGCCAAGCCACAGCCTCGTATCGCTTCATACCCACATGGCCAACTCAGGTTCGGGGGCATGGCGGGTACCGCCGAAACAACCGGTTCACAGATGTACCGATCGTCGCTATCACCGATGCACCTGCAGCGCGAACAACCGCTCAACAACTGATTTCCAGTTCATTTGCGGATCTTTGGCAGCAAACGTATACGTCAATCTACATTTGCGAAATCTACGATTCTGGCATGCCTGCATGTTATGTGTCACGACACGCTACATCAGCCCACATACACACTGCGGCATGTACACGAGAGAACACGTGGAAGATGGTCCGCGCACGTGTGCAATGTCCCTTGCGCGGTCGACTGTCAACCGGCCTCTGTAGCATGTCGCAGATGTGGAACGCGGTCCACCGTGCTATCATGTTGTGTGGGGCAATACGATTAAATAGGAAAACCCTCGTCGCTACATCAACAGACGGCTCACGCTGATTCCCGGCAGAGGGAGGAGGGGGGGGGGGGGCAACATGCAATACTTTCGTCCGTACCTACTTACCACATGTCTGTACGGCGTACAACAGTGCAATCTCGCTGTAATGGGGAGACGAGACAAGTAGCATCGTGCACAACATATGGCCCTTATGATTCGCCATTGTAGGGCGCAGCCGGTGTACGGTCAAGCATGTGCCACATTATGTCACTCAGTACGTAACGACGGATGATCAGTGTGGGTTACGCGTACATCAGCGGACAGTCCACACAGGCCGTACCACAACGTACACTGACTGCATCGACAACCGAATGCAACTGAACAGCTGCAAGGCTCATTTCACAAACAAACGCCTGACCGACCAGCTTGGAAGGGCAGGAGGGGAGGGCGATATTCGTTCTGTAGCGGTACACCCTTCCAGTGGTTAGCGGGACTGTGTAGAAAGTACGCAACACTCGAAAGACCTTTATGTGAGGGTACGCACCATGGCATCAAGAAATACACATGACACCAGAGGATCCAAGCAGTGAACTATGTTCAGAGGGTTGCTGTTAGGCAAAGCTACATTCCTGTGACGTTACATGTGACAGTTAAGGTGCAGTGTAAGTTAGGTTAAGGTGCAGTGTAAGTTAGGTTAAGGTGCAGTGTAAGTTAGGTTAAGGTGCAGTGTAAGTTAGGTTAAGGTGCAGTGTAACTTAGGTTAAGGTGCAGTGTAACTTAGGTTAAGGTGCAGTGTAACTTAGGTTAAGGTGCAGTGTAACTTAGGTTAAGGTGCAGTGTAACTTAGGTTAAGGTGCAGTGTAACTTAGGTTAAGGTGCAGTGTAACTTAGGTTAAGGTGCAGTGTAACTTAGGTTAAGGTGCAGTGTAACTTAGGTTAAGGTGCAGTGTAACTTAGGTTAAGGTGCAGTGTAACTTAGGTTAAGGTGCAGTGTAACTTAGGTTAAGGTGCAGTGTAACTTAGGTTAAGGTGCAGTGTAACTTAGGTTAAGGTGCAGTGTAACTTAGGTTAAGGTGCAGTGTAACTTAGGTTAAGGTGCAGTGTAAGTTAGGTTAAGGTGCAGTGTAAGTTAGGTTAAGGTGCAGCGTAACTTAGGTTAAGGTGCAGCGTAACTTAGGTTAAGGTGCAGCGTAACTTAGGTTAAGGTGCAGCGTAACTTAGGTTAAGGTGCAGCGTAACTTAGGTTAAGGTGCAGCGTAACTTAGGTTAAGGTGCAGCGTGGGTTAGGTTAGGGGCCAACGTGGGTTAGGTTAGGGGCCAACGTGGGTTAGGTTAGGGGCCAACGTGGGTTAGGTTAGGGGCCAACGTGGGTTAGGTTAGGGGCCAACGTGGGTTAGGTTAGGGGCCAACGTGGGTTAGGTTAAGGGCCAACGTGGGTTAGGTTAAGGGCCAACGTGGGTTAGGTTAAGGGCCAACGTGGGTTAGGTTAAGGGCCAACGTGGGTTAGGTTAAGGGCCAACGTGGGTTAGGTTAAGGGCCAACGTGGGTTAGGTTAAGGGCCAACGTGGGTTAGGTTAAGGGCCAACGTGGGTAAGGTTAGGGGCCAACGTGGGTAAGGTTAAGGGCCAACGTGGGTTAGGTTA
>NW_026061876.1:142500-145000 GCF_023897955.1 Schistocerca gregaria | reverse complement strand
CTACATCAACAGACGGCTCACGCTGATTCCCGGCAGAGGGAGGAGGGGGGGGGGGCCAACATGCAATACTTTCGTCCGTACCTACTTACCACATGTCTGTACGGCGTACAACAGTGCAATCTCGCTGTAATGGGGAGACGAGACAAGTAGCATCGTGCACAACATATGGCCCTTATGATTCGCCATTGTAGGGCGCAGCCGGTGTACGGTCAAGCATGTGCCACATTATGTCACTCAGTACGTAACGACGGATGATCAGTGTGGGTTACGCGTACATCAGCGGACAGTCCACACAGGCCGTACCACAACGTACACTGACTGCATCGACAACCGAATGCAACTGAACAGCTGCAAGGCTCATTTCACAAACAAACGCCTGACCGACCAGCTTGGAAGGGCAGGAGGGGAGGGCGATATTCGTTCTGTAGCGGTACACCCTTCCAGTGGTTAGCGGGACTGTGTAGAAAGTACGCAACACTCGAAAGACCTTTATGTGAGGGTACGCACCATGGCATCAAGAAATACACATGACACCAGAGGATCCAAGCAGTGAACTATGTTCAGAGGGTTGCTGTTAGGCAAAGCTACATTCCTGTGACGTTACATGTGACAGTTAAGGTGCAGTGTAAGTTAGGTTAAGGTGCAGTGTAAGTTAGGTTAAGGTGCAGTGTAAGTTAGGTTAAGGTGCAGTGTAAGTTAGGTTAAGGTGCAGTGTAAGTTAGGTTAAGGTGCAGTGTAACTTAGGTTAAGGTGCAGTGTAACTTAGGTTAAGGTGCAGTGTAACTTAGGTTAAGGTGCAGTGTAAGTTAGGTTAAGGTGCAGTGTAACTTAGGTTAAGGTGCAGTGTAACTTAGGTTAAGGTGCAGTGTAACTTAGGTTAAGGTGCAGTGTAACTTAGGTTAAGGTGCAGTGTAACTTAGGTTAAGGTGCAGTGTAACTTAGGTTAAGGTGCAGTGTAACTTAGGTTAAGGTGCAGTGTAACTTAGGTTAAGGTGCAGTGTAACTTAGGTTAAGGTGCAGTGTAACTTAGGTTAAGGTGCAGTGTAACTTAGGTTAAGGTGCAGTGTAACTTAGGTTAAGGTGCAGTGTAACTTAGGTTAAGGTGCAGTGTAACTTAGGTTAAGGTGCAGTGTAACTTAGGTTAAGGTGCAGTGTAACTTAGGTTAAGGTGCAGTGTAACTTAGGTTAAGGTGCAGTGTAACTTAGGTTAAGGTGCAGTGTAAGTTAGGTTAAGGTGCAGCGTAACTTAGGTTAAGGTGCAGCGTAACTTAGGTTAAGGTGCAGCGTAACTTAGGTTAAGGTGCAGCGTAACTTAGGTTAAGGTGCAGCGTAACTTAGGTTAAGGTGCAGCGTAACTTAGGTTAAGGTGCAGCGTGGGTTAGGTTAGGGGCCAACGTGGGTTAGGTTAGGGGCCAACGTGGGTTAGGTTAGGGGCCAACGTGGGTTAGGTTAGGGGCCAACGTGGGTTAGGTTAGGGGCCAACGTGGGTTAGGTTAGGGGCCAACGTGGGTTAGGTTAGGGGCCAACGTGGGTTAGGTTAAGGGCCAACGTGGGTTAGGTTAAGGGCCAACGTGGGTTAGGTTAAGGGCCAACGTGGGTTAGGTTAAGGGCCAACGTGGGTTAGGTTAAGGGCCAACGTGGGTTAGGTTAAGGGCCAACGTGGGTTAGGTTAAGGGCCAACGTGGGTAAGGTTAGGGGCCAACGTGGGTAAGGTTAAGGGCCAACGTGGGTTAGGTTAAGGGCCAACGTGGGTTAGGTTAAGGGCCAACGTGGGTTAGGTTAAGGGCCAACGTGGGTTAGGTTAAGGGCCAACGTGGGTTAGGTTAAGGGCCAACGTGGGTTAGGTTAAGGGCCAACGTGGGTTAGGTTAAGGGCCAACGTGGGTTAGGTTAAGGGCCAACGTGGGTTAGGTTAAGGGCCAACGTGGGTTAGGTTGCCAGAGATGTGTCAAATCAGGATGTACGTTTGGCTGGTGTCAGGTGGTGGGTTGGTTCGATGCCTTTATAAGGGGTGTGGCCAAAGGGTATTTTATTACTTGTACCTTTTGTGTTGTGGCGTGGCGTTGCGTCCTGTGTTGATACTGGGTGGACCACTGTGGGTGTTGCTGGCTGATTTGAGCTGCGTTGTTTGCGGGTGATGTGAGACATTCTGTCTTATTAGTGGACGTGACGTTCCTCTTGTCGTTGTTTGGATAGTGTCCTGTGGCAGCGAGGATAAAATGGATGTTGTTGAACGATAGTGCTTTGGTGCTTTCGCTTTGTTACACACAGAGTGGACTGTGAGATAGGGTGACTGGGTCGAGTGCGGTTCACACTGTCCTCCCCAGTTTACAGTATGTATCATCTATGTATGTGGTCCTGCATCATTTACTAAGGAGGGACGTCAGACGACTGAAATATTAGTTATGTACTGATGTAAAGCAGAATGCTTACCTTCCACCAGTGGGCGAGTATCGACTCTGCCCCAGAGTTGCCACCGCAGGAAGAGGTGTCGGAAACAC
>NW_026061876.1:132500-135000 GCF_023897955.1 Schistocerca gregaria | reverse complement strand
ACGGGGCCTCGGATGAGTCCCGTATCGTTATTTTTCGTCACTACCTCCCCGTGCCGGGAGTGGGTAATTTGCGCGCCTGCTGCCTTCCTTGGATGTGGTAGCCGTTTCTCAGGCTCCCTCTCCGGAATCGAACCCTGATTCCCCGTTACCCGTTACAACCATGGTAGGCGCAGAACCTACCATCGACAGTTGATAAGGCAGACATTTGAAAGATGCGTCGCCGGTACGAGGACCGTGCGATCAGCCCAAAGTTATTCAGAGTCACCAAGGCAAACGGACCAGACGAGCCAATCCGATTGGTTTTGATCTAATAAAAGCGTCCCTTCCATCTCTGGTCGGGACTCTGTTTGCATGTATTAGCTCTAGAATTACCACAGTTATCCAAGTAACGTGGGTACGATCTAAGGAACCATAACTGATTTAATGAGCCATTCGCGGTTTCACCTTAATGCGGCTTGTACTGAGACATGCATGGCTTAATCTTTGAGACAAGCATATGACTACTGGCAGGATCAACCAGGGAGCTGCGTCAACGAGAGCTGAGCAGCCGGCCGCCCGGGAGTGTGTCCCGAGGGCCCGCGCGAACACGCAAGCGTCCGCTCAATTATTCTGCAAACAGGAGGAGGCTGAGCTCCCCTGCACGATACACCTCGAAACCCTCTCAGGTCCCGGCGGCGCGCAGCGCCGTCCTAAGTACTTGGTCGGGTTCGAGAGAGGCGCAATCGCCCGGAGATAGGCGAGTAGACGCTTTCAGTGCGAACACCCGTGCTCCCAACTGAGCTTGCCGCTGCCGACAGAGGCCCGGGAGCGTGCTGTCGTGGCATTGCCGGCGGGAAACAACACGCGCCACCTACGGTGACCGGCAGCTCCAACGCCAGCGCCACAGAAGGGCAAAGCCCCACTTGGGTGCAGAAGCGAACTCTCCCAGCACAGCGCACGCGCCAACACGTCCGCAGAGCTGCGATACAAACCACCTGCGAGAACCGCTGGGGGCGACCGAGCAGCAGACGGCGTCGCGACGCCGAGTGCCGGGCGGCGGCGCATCCTCAACGCACACAGTCCGCAATCGGACCAGCACACTGCAGATGTCCACCGCGCTTCGCACCGGGCTCGGCAGAACCCACTTTGGCCGCCTGGCGCCGCGCGCAGGGTGCGCCGGCGCATAGCTGGGACGCCAGCCGGGCCCGTCGGCCGGCGCTCCTGCCACTGGGCGCCCCCCACCAGCCGGCTGTAGTGCGTGCGCTCACGCAGCGCGCGGCCAGCACGCCGGGCGGCCCCCCCTCACCGGCCGGGGACTGTCCCGCCAAGCCACAGCCTCGTATCGCTTCATACCCACATGGCCAACTCAGGTTCGGGGGCATGGCGGGTACCGCCGAAACAACCGGTTCACAGATGTACCGATCGTCGCTATCACCGATGCACCTGCAGCGCGAACAACCGCTCAACAACTGATTTCCAGTTCATTTGCGGATCTTTGGCAGCAAACGTATACGTCAATCTACATTTGCGAAATCTACGATTCTGGCATGCCTGCATGTTATGTGTCACGACACGCTACATCAGCCCACATACACACTGCGGCATGTACACGAGAGAACACGTGGAAGATGGTCCGCGCACGTGTGCAATGTCCCTTGCGCGGTCGACTGTCAACCGGCCTCTGTAGCATGTCGCAGATGTGGAACGCGGTCCACCGTGCTATCATGTTGTGTGGGGCAATACGATTAAATAGGAAAACCCTCGTCGCTACATCAACAGACGGCTCACGCTGATTCCCGGCAGAGGGAGGAGGGGGGGGGGGGCCAACATGCAATACTTTCGTCCGTACCTACTTACCACATGTCTGTACGGCGTACAACAGTGCAATCTCGCTGTAATGGGGAGACGAGACAAGTAGCATCGTGCACAACATATGGCCCTTATGATTCGCCATTGTAGGGCGCAGCCGGTGTACGGTCAAGCATGTGCCACATTATGTCACTCAGTACGTAACGACGGATGATCAGTGTGGGTTACGCGTACATCAGCGGACAGTCCACACAGGCCGTACCACAACGTACACTGACTGCATCGACAACCGAATGCAACTGAACAGCTGCAAGGCTCATTTCACAAACAAACGCCTGACCGACCAGCTTGGAAGGGCAGGAGGGGAGGGCGATATTCGTTCTGTAGCGGTACACCCTTCCAGTGGTTAGCGGGACTGTGTAGAAAGTACGCAACACTCGAAAGACCTTTATGTGAGGGTACGCACCATGGCATCAAGAAATACACATGACACCAGAGGATCCAAGCAGTGAACTATGTTCAGAGGGTTGCTGTTAGGCAAAGCTACATTCCTGTGACGTTACATGTGACAGTTAAGGTGCAGTGTAAGTTAGGTTAAGGTGCAGTGTAAGTTAGGTTAAGGTGCAGTGTAAGTTAGGTTAAGGTGCAGTGTAAGTTAGGTTAAGGTGCAGTGTAAGTTAGGTTAAGGTGCAGTGTAACTTAGGTTAAGGTG
>NW_026061876.1:120000-122500 GCF_023897955.1 Schistocerca gregaria | reverse complement strand
AATCGCCCGGAGATAGGCGAGTAGACGCTTTCAGTGCGAACACCCGTGCTCCCAACTGAGCTTGCCGCTGCCGACAGAGGCCCGGGAGCGTGCTGTCGTGGCATTGCCGGCGGGAAACAACACGCGCCACCTACGGTGACCGGCAGCTCCAACGCCAGCGCCACAGAAGGGCAAAGCCCCACTTGGGTGCAGAAGCGAACTCTCCCAGCACAGCGCACGCGCCAACACGTCCGCAGAGCTGCGATACAAACCACCTGCGAGAACCGCTGGGGGCGACCGAGCAGCAGACGGCGTCGCGACGCCGAGTGCCGGGCGGCGGCGCATCCTCAACGCACACAGTCCGCAATCGGACCAGCACACTGCAGATGTCCACCGCGCTTCGCACCGGGCTCGGCAGAACCCACTTTGGCCGCCTGGCGCCGCGCGCAGGGTGCGCCGGCGCATAGCTGGGACGCCAGCCGGGCCCGTCGGCCGGCGCTCCTGCCACTGGGCGCCCCCCACCAGCCGGCTGTAGTGCGTGCGCTCACGCAGCGCGCGGCCAGCACGCCGGGCGGCCCCCCCTCACCGGCCGGGGACTGTCCCGCCAAGCCACAGCCTCGTATCGCTTCATACCCACATGGCCAACTCAGGTTCGGGGGCATGGCGGGTACCGCCGAAACAACCGGTTCACAGATGTACCGATCGTCGCTATCACCGATGCACCTGCAGCGCGAACAACCGCTCAACAACTGATTTCCAGTTCATTTGCGGATCTTTGGCAGCAAACGTATACGTCAATCTACATTTGCGAAATCTACGATTCTGGCATGCCTGCATGTTATGTGTCACGACACGCTACATCAGCCCACATACACACTGCGGCATGTACACGAGAGAACACGTGGAAGATGGTCCGCGCACGTGTGCAATGTCCCTTGCGCGGTCGACTGTCAACCGGCCTCTGTAGCATGTCGCAGATGTGGAACGCGGTCCACCGTGCTATCATGTTGTGTGGGGCAATACGATTAAATAGGAAAACCGTCGTCGCTACATCAACAGACGGCTCACGCTGATTCCCGGCAGAGGGAGGAGGGGGGGGGGGGGGGGCCAACATGCAATACTTTCGTCCGTACCTACTTACCACATGTCTGTACGGCGTACAACAGTGCAATCTCGCTGTAATGGGGAGACGAGACAAGTAGCATCGTGCACAACATATGGCCCTTATGATTCGCCATTGTAGGGCGCAGCCGGTGTACGGTCAAGCATGTGCCACATTATGTCACTCAGTACGTAACGACGGATGATCAGTGTGGGTTACGCGTACATCAGCGGACAGTCCACACAGGCCGTACCACAACGTACACTGACTGCATCGACAACCGAATGCAACTGAACAGCTGCAAGGCTCATTTCACAAACAAACGCCTGACCGACCAGCTTGGAAGGGCAGGAGGGGAGGGCGATATTCGTTCTGTAGCGGTACACCCTTCCAGTGGTTAGCGGGACTGTGTAGAAAGTACGCAACACTCGAAAGACCTTTATGTGAGGGTACGCACCATGGCATCAAGAAATACACATGACACCAGAGGATCCAAGCAGTGAACTATGTTCAGAGGGTTGCTGTTAGGCAAAGCTACATTCCTGTGACGTTACATGTGACAGTTAAGGTGCAGTGTAAGTTAGGTTAAGGTGCAGTGTAAGTTAGGTTAAGGTGCAGTGTAAGTTAGGTTAAGGTGCAGTGTAACTTAGGTTAAGGTGCAGTGTAACTTAGGTTAAGGTGCAGTGTAACTTAGGTTAAGGTGCAGTGTAAGTTAGGTTAAGGTGCAGTGTAACTTAGGTTAAGGTGCAGTGTAACTTAGGTTAAGGTGCAGTGTAACTTAGGTTAAGGTGCAGTGTAACTTAGGTTAAGGTGCAGTGTAACTTAGGTTAAGGTGCAGTGTAACTTAGGTTAAGGTGCAGTGTAACTTAGGTTAAGGTGCAGTGTAACTTAGGTTAAGGTGCAGTGTAACTTAGGTTAAGATGCAGTGTAACTTAGGTTAAGGTGCAGTGTAACTTAGGTTAAGGTGCAGTGTAACTTAGGTTAAGGTGCAGTGTAACTTAGGTTAAGGTGCAGTGTAACTTAGGTTAAGGTGCAGTGTAAGTTAGGTTAAGGTGCAGCGTAAGTTAGGTTAAGGTGCAGCGTAACTTAGGTTAAGGTGCAGCGTAACTTAGGTTAAGGTGCAGCGTAACTTAGGTTAAGGTGCAGCGTAACTTAGGTTAAGGTGCAGCGTAACTTAGGTTAAGGTGCAGCGTAACTTAGGTTAAGGTGCAGCGTAACTTAGGTTAAGGTGCAGCGTGGGTTAGGTTAGGGGCCAACGTGGGTTAGGTTAGGGGCCAACGTGGGTTAGGTTAGGGGCCAACGTGGGTTAGGTTAGGGGCCAACGTGGGTTAGGTTAAGGGCCAACGTGGGTTAGGTTAAGGGCCAACGTGGGTTAGGTTAAGGGCCAACGTGGGTTAGGTTAAGGGCCAACGTGGGTTA
>NW_026061876.1:105000-107500 GCF_023897955.1 Schistocerca gregaria | reverse complement strand
CTACGGTGACCGGCAGCTCCAACGCCAGCGCCACAGAAGGGCAAAGCCCCACTTGGGTGCAGAAGCGAACTCTCCCAGCACAGCGCACGCGCCAACACGTCCGCAGAGCTGCGATACAAACCACCTGCGAGAACCGCTGGGGGCGACCGAGCAGCAGACGGCGTCGCGACGCCGAGTGCCGGGCGGCGGCGCATCCTCAACGCACACAGTCCGCAATCGGACCAGCACACTGCAGATGTCCACCGCGCTTCGCACCGGGCTCGGCAGAACCCACTTTGGCCGCCTGGCGCCGCGCGCAGGGTGCGCCGGCGCATAGCTGGGACGCCAGCCGGGCCCGTCGGCCGGCGCTCCTGCCACTGGGCGCCCCCCACCAGCCGGCTGTAGTGCGTGCGCTCACGCAGCGCGCGGCCAGCACGCCGGGCGGCCCCCCCTCACCGGCCGGGGACTGTCCCGCCAAGCCACAGCCTCGTATCGCTTCATACCCACATGGCCAACTCAGGTTCGGGGGCATGGCGGGTACCGCCGAAACAACCGGTTCACAGATGTACCGATCGTCGCTATCACCGATGCACCTGCAGCGCGAACAACCGCTCAACAACTGATTTCCAGTTCATTTGCGGATCTTTGGCAGCAAACGTATACGTCAATCTACATTTGCGAAATCTACGATTCTGGCATGCCTGCATGTTATGTGTCACGACACGCTACATCAGCCCACATACACACTGCGGCATGTACACGAGAGAACACGTGGAAGATGGTCCGCGCACGTGTGCAATGTCCCTTGCGCGGTCGACTGTCAACCGGCCTCTGTAGCATGTCGCAGATGTGGAACGCGGTCCACCGTGCTATCATGTTGTGTGGGGCAATACGATTAAATAGGAAAACCCTCGTCGCTACATCAACAGACGGCTCACGCTGATTCCCGGCAGAGGGAGGAGGGGGGGGGGGGGGCCAACATGCAATACTTTCGTCCGTACCTACTTACCACATGTCTGTACGGCGTACAACAGTGCAATCTCGCTGTAATGGGGAGACGAGACAAGTAGCATCGTGCACAACATATGGCCCTTATGATTCGCCATTGTAGGGCGCAGCCGGTGTACGGTCAAGCATGTGCCACATTATGTCACTCAGTACGTAACGACGGATGATCAGTGTGGGTTACGCGTACATCAGCGGACAGTCCACACAGGCCGTACCACAACGTACACTGACTGCATCGACAACCGAATGCAACTGAACAGCTGCAAGGCTCATTTCACAAACAAACGCCTGACCGACCAGCTTGGAAGGGCAGGAGGGGAGGGCGATATTCGTTCTGTAGCGGTACACCCTTCCAGTGGTTAGCGGGACTGTGTAGAAAGTACGCAACACTCGAAAGACCTTTATGTGAGGGTACGCACCATGGCATCAAGAAATACACATGACACCAGAGGATCCAAGCAGTGAACTATGTTCAGAGGGTTGCTGTTAGGCAAAGCTACATTCCTGTGACGTTACATGTGACAGTTAAGGTGCAGTGTAAGTTAGGTTAAGGTGCAGTGTAAGTTAGGTTAAGGTGCAGTGTAAGTTAGGTTAAGGTGCACTGTAAGTTAGGTTAAGGTGCAGTGTAAGTTAGGTTAAGGTGCAGTGTAACTTAGGTTAAGGTGCAGTGTAACTTAGGTTAAGGTGCAGTGTAACTTAGGTTAAGGTGCAGTGTAACTTAGGTTAAGGTGCAGTGTAACTTAGGTTAAGGTGCAGTGTAACTTAGGTTAAGGTGCAGTGTAACTTAGGTTAAGGTGCAGTGTAACTTAGGTTAAGGTGCAGTGTAACTTAGGTTAAGGTGCAGTGTAACTTAGGTTAAGGTGCAGTGTAACTTAGGTTAAGGTGCAGTGTAACTTAGGTTAAGGTGCAGTGTAACTTAGGTTAAGGTGCAGTGTAACTTAGGTTAAGGTGCAGTGTAACTTAGGTTAAGGTGCAGTGTAACTTAGGTTAAGGTGCAGTGTAACTTAGGTTAAGGTGCAGTGTAACTTAGGTTAAGGTGCAGTGTAACTTAGGTTAAGGTGCAGTGTAACTTAGGTTAAGGTGCAGTGTAACTTAGGTTAAGGTGCAGTGTAACTTAGGTTAAGGTGCAGTGTAAGTTAGGTTAAGGTGCAGTGTAAGTTAGGTTAAGGTGCAGTGTAAGTTAGGTTAAGGTGCAGTGTAAGTTAGGTTAAGGTGCAGCGTAACTTAGGTTAAGGTGCAGCGTAACTTAGGTTAAGGTGCAGCGTAACTTAGGTTAAGGTGCAGCGTAACTTAGGTTAAGGTGCAGCGTGGGTTAGGTTAGGGGCCAACGTGGGTTAGGTTAGGGGCCAACGTGGGTTAGGTTAGGGGCCAACGTGGGTTAGGTTAGGGGCCAACGTGGGTTAGGTTAGGGGCCAACGTGGGTTAGGTTAGGGGCCAACGTGGGTTAGGTTAGGGGCCAACGTGGGTTAGGTTAGGGGCCAACGTGGGTTAGGTTAAGGGCCAACGTGGGTTA
>NW_026061876.1:92500-97500 GCF_023897955.1 Schistocerca gregaria | reverse complement strand
AGAAGCCGCCTGTCCCTCTAAGAAGAAAAGTAATCGCTGACAGCACGAAGGATGTCACGCGACTAGTTAGCAGGCTAGAGTCTCGTTCGTTATCGGAATTAACCAGACAAATCGCTCCACCAACTAAGAACGGCCATGCACCACCACCCACCGAATCAAGAAAGAGCTATCAATCTGTCAATCCTTCCGGTGTCCGGGCCTGGTGAGGTTTCCCGTGTTGAGTCAAATTAAGCCGCAGGCTCCACTCCTGGTGGTGCCCTTCCGTCAATTCCTTTAAGTTTCAGCTTTGCAACCATACTTCCCCCGGAACCCAAAAGCTTTGGTTTCCCGGAGGCTGCCCGCCGAGTCATCGGAGGAACTGCGGCGGATCGCTGGCTGGCATCGTTTATGGTTAGAACTAGGGCGGTATCTGATCGCCTTCGAACCTCTAACTTTCGTTCTTGATTAATGAAAACATACTTGGCAAATGCTTTCGCTTCTGTTCGTCTTGCGACGATCCAAGAATTTCACCTCTAACGTCGCAATACGAATGCCCCCGCCTGTCCCTATTAATCATTACCTCGGGTTCCGAAAACCAACAAAATAGAACCGAGGTCCTATTCCATTATTCCATGCACACAGTATTCAGGCGGGCTTGCCTGCTTTAAGCACTCTAATTTGTTCAAAGTAAACGTGCCGGCCCACCGAGACACTCAACTAAGAGCACCCTGGTAGGATTTCAACGGGGTCCGCCTCGGGACGCGCAAGCACGCCTTCGGCTCGCCCCACCGGCAGGACGTCCCACGATACATGCCAGTTAAACACCGACGGGCGGTGAACCAACAGCGTGGGACACAAATCCAACTACGAGCTTTTTAACCGCAACAACTTTAATATACGCTATTGGAGCTGGAATTACCGCGGCTGCTGGCACCAGACTTGCCCTCCAATAGATACTCGTTAAAGGATTTAAAGTGTACTCATTCCGATTACGGGGCCTCGGATGAGTCCCGTATCGTTATTTTTCGTCACTACCTCCCCGTGCCGGGAGTGGGTAATTTGCGCGCCTGCTGCCTTCCTTGGATGTGGTAGCCGTTTCTCAGGCTCCCTCTCCGGAATCGAACCCTGATTCCCCGTTACCCGTTACAACCATGGTAGGCGCAGAACCTACCATCGACAGTTGATAAGGCAGACATTTGAAAGATGCGTCGCCGGTACGAGGACCGTGCGATCAGCCCAAAGTTATTCAGAGTCACCAAGGCAAACGGACCAGACGAGCCAATCCGATTGGTTTTGATCTAATAAAAGCGTCCCTTCCATCTCTGGTCGGGACTCTGTTTGCATGTATTAGCTCTAGAATTACCACAGTTATCCAAGTAACGTGGGTACGATCTAAGGAACCATAACTGATTTAATGAGCCATTCGCGGTTTCACCTTAATGCGGCTTGTACTGAGACATGCATGGCTTAATCTTTGAGACAAGCATATGACTACTGGCAGGATCAACCAGGGAGCTGCGTCAACGAGAGCTGAGCAGCCGGCCGCCCGGGAGTGTGTCCCGAGGGCCCGCGCGAACACGCAAGCGTCCGCTCAATTATTCTGCAAACAGGAGGAGGCTGAGCTCCCCTGCACGATACACCTCGAAACCCTCTCAGGTCCCGGCGGCGCGCAGCGCCGTCCTAAGTACTTGGTCGGGTTCGAGAGAGGCGCAATCGCCCGGAGATAGGCGAGTAGACGCTTTCAGTGCGAACACCCGTGCTCCCAACTGAGCTTGCCGCTGCCGACAGAGGCCCGGGAGCGTGCTGTCGTGGCATTGCCGGCGGGAAACAACACGCGCCACCTACGGTGACCGGCAGCTCCAACGCCAGCGCCACAGAAGGGCAAAGCCCCACTTGGGTGCAGAAGCGAACTCTCCCAGCACAGCGCACGCGCCAACACGTCCGCAGAGCTGCGATACAAACCACCTGCGAGAACCGCTGGGGGCGACCGAGCAGCAGACGGCGTCGCGACGCCGAGTGCCGGGCGGCGGCGCATCCTCAACGCACACAGTCCGCAATCGGACCAGCACACTGCAGATGTCCACCGCGCTTCGCACCGGGCTCGGCAGAACCCACTTTGGCCGCCTGGCGCCGCGCGCAGGGTGCGCCGGCGCATAGCTGGGACGCCAGCCGGGCCCGTCGGCCGGCGCTCCTGCCACTGGGCGCCCCCCACCAGCCGGCTGTAGTGCGTGCGCTCACGCAGCGCGCGGCCAGCACGCCGGGCGGCCCCCCCTCACCGGCCGGGGACTGTCCCGCCAAGCCACAGCCTCGTATCGCTTCATACCCACATGGCCAACTCAGGTTCGGGGGCATGGCGGGTACCGCCGAAACAACCGGTTCACAGATGTACCGATCGTCGCTATCACCGATGCACCTGCAGCGCGAACAACCGCTCAACAACTGATTTCCAGTTCATTTGCGGATCTTTGGCAGCAAACGTATACGTCAATCTACATTTGCGAAATCTACGATTCTGGCATGCCTGCATGTTATGTGTCACGACACGCTACATCAGCCCACATACACACTGCGGCATGTACACGAGAGAACACGTGGAAGATGGTCCGCGCACGTGTGCAATGTCCCTTGCGCGGTCGACTGTCAACCGGCCTCTGTAGCATGTCGCAGATGTGGAACGCGGTCCACCGTGCTATCATGTTGTGTGGGGCAATACGATTAAATAGGAAAACCCTCGTCGCTACATCAACAGACGGCTCACGCTGATTCCCAGCAGAGGGAGGAGGGGGGGGGGGGGCCAACATGCAATACTTTCGTCCGTACCTACTTACCACATGTCTGTACGGCGTACAACAGTGCAATCTCGCTGTAATGGGGAGACGAGACAAGTAGCATCGTGCACAACATATGGCCCTTATGATTCGCCATTGTAGGGCGCAGCCGGTGTACGGTCAAGCATGTGCCACATTATGTCACTCAGTACGTAACGACGGATGATCAGTGTGGGTTACGCGTACATCAGCGGACAGTCCACACAGGCCGTACCACAACGTACACTGACTGCATCGACAACCGAATGCAACTGAACAGCTGCAAGGCTCATTTCACAAACAAACGCCTGACCGACCAGCTTGGAAGGGCAGGAGGGGAGGGCGATATTCGTTCTGTAGCGGTACACCCTTCCAGTGGTTAGCGGGACTGTGTAGAAAGTACGCAACACTCGAAAGACCTTTATGTGAGGGTACGCACCATGGCATCAAGAAATACACATGACACCAGAGGATCCAAGCAGTGAACTATGTTCAGAGGGTTGCTGTTAGGCAAAGCTACATTCCTGTGACGTTACATGTGACAGTTAAGGTGCAGTGTAAGTTAGGTTAAGGTGCAGTGTAAGTTAGGTTAAGGTGCAGTGTAAGTTAGGTTAAGGTGCAGTGTAAGTTAGGTTAAGGTGCAGTGTAACTTAGGTTAAGGTGCAGTGTAACTTAGGTTAAGGTGCAGTGTAACTTAGGTTAAGGTGCAGTGTAAGTTAGGTTAAGGTGCAGTGTAACTTAGGTTAAGGTGCAGTGTAACTTAGGTTAAGGTGCAGTGTAACTTAGGTTAAGGTGCAGTGTAACTTAGGTTAAGGTGCAGTGTAACTTAGGTTAAGGTGCAGTGTAACTTAGGTTAAGGTGCAGTGTAACTTAGGTTAAGGTGCAGTGTAACTTAGGTTAAGGTGCAGTGTAAGTTAGGTTAAGGTGCAGTGTAACTTAGGTTAAGGTGCAGTGTAACTTAGGTTAAGGTGCAGTGTAACTTAGGTTAAGGTGCAGTGTAACTTAGGTTAAGGTGCAGTGTAACTTAGGTTAAGGTGCAGTGTAACTTAGGTTAAGGTGCAGTGTAACTTAGGTTAAGGTGCAGTGTAACTTAGGTTAAGGTGCAGTGTAAGTTAGGTTAAGGTGCAGTGTAAGTTAGGTTAAGGTGCAGTGTAAGTTAGGTTAAGGTGCAGCGTAACTTAGGTTAAGGTGCAGCGTAACTTAGGTTAAGGTGCAGCGTAACTTAGGTTAAGGTGCAGCGTAACTTAGGTTAAGGTGCAGCGTAACTTAGGTTAAGGTGCAGCGTAACTTAGGTTAAGGTGCAGCGTAACTTAGGTTAAGGTGCAGCGTGGGTTAGGTTAGGGGCCAACGTGGGTTAGGTTAGGGGCCAACGTGGGTTAGGTTATGGGCCAACGTGGGTTAGGTTAGGGGCCAACGTGGGTTAGGTTAGGGGCCAACGTGGGTTAGGTTAGGGGCCAACGTGGGTTAGGTTAAGGGCCAACGTGGGTTAGGTTAAGGGCCAACGTGGGTTAGGTTAAGGGCCAACGTGGGTTAGGTTAAGGGCCAACGTGGGTTAGGTTAAGGGCCAACGTGGGTTAGGTTAAGGGCCAACGTGGGTTAGGTTAAGGGCCAACGTGGGTTAGGTTAAGGGCCAACGTGGGTTAGGTTAAGGGCCAACGTGGGTTAGGTTAAGGGCCAACGTGGGTAAGGTTAGGGGCCAACGTGGGTAAGGTTAGGGGCCAACGTGGGTTAGGTTAAGGGCCAACGTGGGTTAGGTTAAGGGCCAACGTGGGTTAGGTTAAGGGCCAACGTGGGTTAGGTTAAGGGCCAACGTGGGTTAGGTTAAGGGCCAACGTGGGTTAGGTTAAGGGCCAACGTGGGTTAGGTTAAGGGCCAACGTGGGTTAGGTTAAGGGCCAACGTGGGTTAGGTTAAGGGCCAACGTGGGTTAGGTTAAGGGCCAACGTGGGTTAGGTTAAGGGCCAACGTGGGTTAGGTTGCCAGAGATGTGTCAAATCAGGATGTACGTTTGGCTGGTGTCAGGTGGTGGGTTGGTTCGATGCCTTTATAAGGGGTGTGGCCAAAGGGTATTTTATTACTTGTACCTTTTGTGTTGTGGCGTGGCGTTGCGTCCTGTGTTGATACTGGGTGGACCACTGTGGGTGTTGCTGGCTGATTTGAGCTGCGTTGTTTGCGGGTGATGTGAGACATTCTGTCTTATTAGTGGACGTGACGT
>NW_026061876.1:80000-85000 GCF_023897955.1 Schistocerca gregaria | reverse complement strand
CACGAAGGATGTCACGCGACTAGTTAGCAGGCTAGAGTCTCGTTCGTTATCGGAATTAACCAGACAAATCGCTCCACCAACTAAGAACGGCCATGCACCACCACCCACCGAATCAAGAAAGAGCTATCAATCTGTCAATCCTTCCGGTGTCCGGGCCTGGTGAGGTTTCCCGTGTTGAGTCAAATTAAGCCGCAGGCTCCACTCCTGGTGGTGCCCTTCCATCAATTCCTTTAAGTTTCAGCTTTGCAACCATACTTCCCCCGGAACCCAAAAGCTTTGGTTTCCCGGAGGCTGCCCGCCGAGTCATCGGAGGAACTGCGGCGGATCGCTGGCTGGCATCGTTTATGGTTAGAACTAGGGCGGTATCTGATCGCCTTCGAACCTCTAACTTTCGTTCTTGATTAATGAAAACATACTTGGCAAATGCTTTCGCTTCTGTTCGTCTTGCGACGATCCAAGAATTTCACCTCTAACGTCGCAATACGAATGCCCCCGCCTGTCCCTACTAATCATTACCTCGGGTTCCGAAAACCAACAAAATAGAACCGAGGTCCTATTCCATTATTCCATGCACACAGTATTCAGGCGGGCTTGCCTGCTTTAAGCACTCTAATTTGTTCAAAGTAAACGTGCCGGCCCACCGAGACACTCAACTAAGAGCACCCTGGTAGGATTTCAACGGGGTCCGCCTCGGGACGCGCAAGCACGCCTTCGGCTCGCCCCACCGGCAGGACGTCCCACGATACATGCCAGTTAAACACCGACGGGCGGTGAACCAACAGCGTGGGACACAAATCCAACTACGAGCTTTTTAACCGCAACAACTTTAATATACGCTATTGGAGCTGGAATTACCGCGGCTGCTGGCACCAGACTTGCCCTCCAATAGATACTCGTTAAAGGATTTAAAGTGTACTCATTCCGATTACGGGGCCTCGGATGAGTCCCGTATCGTTATTTTTCGTCACTACCTCCCCGTGCCGGGAGTGGGTAATTTGCGCGCCTGCTGCCTTCCTTGGATGTGGTAGCCGTTTCTCAGGCTCCCTCTCCGGAATCGAACCCTGATTCCCCGTTACCCGTTACAACCATGGTAGGCGCAGAACCTACCATCGACAGTTGATAAGGCAGACATTTGAAAGATGCGTCGCCGGTACGAGGACCGTGCGATCAGCCCAAAGTTATTCAGAGTCACCAAGGCAAACGGACCAGACGAGCCAATCCGATTGGTTTTGATCTAATAAAAGCGTCCCTTCCATCTCTGGTCGGGACTCTGTTTGCATGTATTAGCTCTAGAATTACCACAGTTATCCAAGTAACGTGGGTACGATCTAAGGAACCATAACTGATTTAATGAGCCATTCGCGGTTTCACCTTAATGCGGCTTGTACTGAGACATGCATGGCTTAATCTTTGAGACAAGCATATGACTACTGGCAGGATCAACCAGGGAGCTGCGTCAACGAGAGCTGAGCAGCCGGCCGCCCGGGAGTGTGTCCCGAGGGCCCGCGCGAACACGCAAGCGTCCGCTCAATTATTCTGCAAACAGGAGGAGGCTGAGCTCCCCTGCACGATACACCTCGAAACCCTCTCAGGTCCCGGCGGCGCGCAGCGCCGTCCTAAGTACTTGGTCGGGTTCGAGAGAGGCGCAATCGCCCGGAGATAGGCGAGTAGACGCTTTCAGTGCGAACACCCGTGCTCCCAACTGAGCTTGCCGCTGCCGACAGAGGCCCGGGAGCGTGCTGTCGTGGCATTGCCGGCGGGAAACAACACGCGCCACCTACGGTGACCGGCAGCTCCAACGCCAGCGCCACAGAAGGGCAAAGCCCCACTTGGGTGCAGAAGCGAACTCTCCCAGCACAGCGCACGCGCCAACACGTCCGCAGAGCTGCGATACAAACCACCTGCGAGAACCGCTGGGGGCGACCGAGCAGCAGACGGCGTCGCGACGCCGAGTGCCGGGCGGCGGCGCATCCTCAACGCACACAGTCCGCAATCGGACCAGCACACTGCAGATGTCCACCGCGCTTCGCACCGGGCTCGGCAGAACCCACTTTGGCCGCCTGGCGCCGCGCGCAGGGTGCGCCGGCGCATAGCTGGGACGCCAGCCGGGCCCGTCGGCCGGCGCTCCTGCCACTGGGCGCCCCCCACCAGCCGGCTGTAGTGCGTGCGCTCACGCAGCGCGCGGCCAGCACGCCGGGCGGCCCCCCCTCACCGGCCGGGGACTGTCCCGCCAAGCCACAGCCTCGTATCGCTTCATACCCACATGGCCAACTCAGGTTCGGGGGCATGGCGGGTACCGCCGAAACAACCGGTTCACAGATGTACCGATCGTCGCTATCACCGATGCACCTGCAGCGCGAACAACCGCTCAACAACTGATTTCCAGTTCATTTGCGGATCTTTGGCAGCAAACGTATACGTCAATCTACATTTGCGAAATCTACGATTCTGGCATGCCTGCATGTTATGTGTCACGACACGCTACATCAGCCCACATACACACTGCGGCATGTACACGAGAGAACACGTGGAAGATGGTCCGCGCACGTGTGCAATGTCCCTTGCGCGGTCGACTGTCAACCGGCCTCTGTAGCATGTCGCAGATGTGGAACGCGGTCCACCGTGCTATCATGTTGTGTGGGGCAATACGATTAAATAGGAAAACCCTCGTCGCTACATCAACAGACGGCTCACGCTGATTCCCGGCAGAGGGAGGAAGGGGGGGGGGGGGGCCAACATGCAATACTTTCGTCCGTACCTACTTACCACATTTCTGTACGGCGTACAACAGTGCAATCTCGCTGTAATGGGGAGACGAGACAAGTAGCATCGTGCACAACATATGGCCCTTATGATTCGCCATTGTAGGGCGCAGCCGGTGTACGGTCAAGCATGTGCCACATTATGTCACTCAGTACGTAACGACGGATGATCAGTGTGGGTTACGCGTACATCAGCGGACAGTCCACACAGGCCGTACCACAACGTACACTGACTGCATCGACAACCGAATGCAACTGAACAGCTGCAAGGCTCATTTCACAAACAAACGCCTGACCGACCAGCTTGGAAGGGCAGGAGGGGAGGGCGATATTCGTTCTGTAGCGGTACACCCTTCCAGTGGTTAGCGGGACTGTGTAGAAAGTACGCAACACTCGAAAGACCTTTATGTGAGGGTACGCACCATGGCATCAAGAAATACACATGACACCAGAGGATCCAAGCAGTGAACTATGTTCAGAGGGTTGCTGTTAGGCAAAGCTACATTCCTGTGACGTTACATGTGACAGTTAAGGTGCAGTGTAAGTTAGGTTAAGGTGCAGTGTAAGTTAGGTTAAGGTGCAGTGTAAGTTAGGTTAAGGTGCAGTGTAAGTTAGGTTAAGGTGCAGTGTAACTTAGGTTAAGGTGCAGTGTAACTTAGGTTAAGGTGCAGTGTAACTTAGGTTAAGGTGCAGTGTAACTTAGGTTAAGGTGCAGTGTAACTTAGGTTAAGGTGCAGTGTAACTTAGGTTAAGGTGCAGTGTAACTTAGGTTAAGGTGCAGTGTAACTTAGGTTAAGGTGCAGTGTAACTTAGGTTAAGGTGCAGTGTAACTTAGGTTAAGGTGCAGTGTAACTTAGGTTAAGGTGCAGTGTAACTTAGGTTAAGGTGCAGTGTAACTTAGGTTAAGGTGCAGTGTAACTTAGGTTAAGGTGCAGTGTAACTTAGGTTAAGGTGCAGTGTAACTTAGGTTAAGGTGCAGTGTAACTTAGGTTAAGGTGCAGTGTAACTTAGGTTAAGGTGCAGTGTAACTTAGGTTAAGGTGCAGTGTAACTTAGGTTAAGGTGCAGTGTAACTTAGGTTAAGGTGCAGTGTAAGTTAGGTTAAGGTGCAGTGTAAGTTAGGTTAAGGTGCAGCGTAACTTAGGTTAAGGTGCAGCGTAACTTAGGTTAAGGTGCAGCGTAACTTAGGTTAAGGTGCAGCGTAACTTAGGTTAAGGTGCAGCGTAACTTAGGTTAAGGTGCAGCGTAACTTAGGTTAAGGTGCAGCGTAACTTAGGTTAAGGTGCAGCGTGGGTTAGGTTAGGGGCCAACGTGGGTTAGGTTAGGGGCCAACGTGGGTTAGGTTAGGGGCCAACGTGGGTTAGGTTAGGGGCCAACGTGGGTTAGGTTAGGGGCCAACGTGGGTTAGGTTAGGGGCCAACGTGGGTTAGGTTAAGGGCCAACGTGGGTTAGGTTAAGGGCCAACGTGGGTTAGGTTAAGGGCCAACGTGGGTTAGGTTAAGGGCCAACGTGGGTTAGGTTAAGGGCCAACGTGGGTTAGGTTAAGGGCCAACGTGGGTTAGGTTAAGGGCCAACGTGGGTTAGGTTAAGGGCCAACGTGGGTTAGGTTAAGGGCCAACGTGGGTAAGGTTAGGGGCCAACGTGGGTAAGGTTAAGGGCCAACGTGGGTTAGGTTAAGGGCCAACGTGGGTTAGGTTAAGGGCCAACGTGGGTTAGGTTAAGGGCCAACGTGGGTTAGGTTAAGGGCCAACTTGGGTTAGGTTAAGGGCCAACGTGGGTTAGGTTAAGGGCCAACGTGGGTTAGGTTAAGGGCCAACGTGGGTTAGGTTAAGGGCCAACGTGGGTTAGGTTAAGGGCCAACGTGGGTTAGGTTGCCAGAGATGTGTCATATCAGGATGTACGTTTGGCTGGTGTCAGGTGGTGGGTTGGTTCGATGCCTTTATAAGGGGTGTGGCCAAAGGGTATTTTATTACTTGTACCTTTTGTGTTGTGGCGTGGCGTTGCGTCCTGTGTTGATACTGGGTGGACCACTGTGGGTGTTGCTGGCTGATTTGAGCTGCGTTGTTTGCGGGTGATGTGAGACATTCTGTCTTATTAGTGGACGTGACGTTCCTCTTGTCGTTGTTTGGATAGTGTCCTGTGGCAGCGAGGATAAAATGGATGTTGTTGAACGATAGTGCTTTGGTGCTTTCGCTTTGTTACACACAGAGTGGACTGTGAGATAGGGTGACTGGGTCGA
>NW_026061876.1:57500-60000 GCF_023897955.1 Schistocerca gregaria | reverse complement strand
CGAACACCCGTGCTCCCAACTGAGCTTGCCGCTGCCGACAGAGGCCCGGGAGCGTGCTGTCGTGGCATTGCCGGCGGGAAACAACACGCGCCACCTACGGTGACCGGCAGCTCCAACGCCAGCGCCACAGAAGGGCAAAGCCCCACTTGGGTGCAGAAGCGAACTCTCCCAGCACAGCGCACGCGCCAACACGTCCGCAGAGCTGCGATACAAACCACCTGCGAGAACCGCTGGGGGCGACCGAGCAGCAGACGGCGTCGCGACGCCGAGTGCCGGGCGGCGGCGCATCCTCAACGCACACAGTCCGCAATCGGACCAGCACACTGCAGATGTCCACCGCGCTTCGCACCGGGCTCGACAGAACCCACTTTGGCCGCCTGGCGCCGCGCGCAGGGTGCGCCGGCGCATAGCTGGGACGCCAGCCGGGCCCGTCGGCCGGCGCTCCTGCCACTGGGCGCCCCCCACCAGCCGGCTGTAGTGCGTGCGCTCACGCAGCGCGCGGCCAGCACGCCGGGCGGCCCCCCCTCACCGGCCGGGGACTGTCCCGCCAAGCCACAGCCTCGTATCGCTTCATACCCACATGGCCAACTCAGGTTCGGGGGCATGGCGGGTACCGCCGAAACAACCGGTTCACAGATGTACCGATCGTCGCTATCACCGATGCACCTGCAGCGCGAACAACCGCTCAACAACTGATTTCCAGTTCATTTGCGGATCTTTGGCAGCAAACGTATACGTCAATCTACATTTGCGAAATCTACGATTCTGGCATGCCTGCATGTTATGTGTCACGACACGCTACATCAGCCCACATACACACTGCGGCATGTACACGAGAGAACACGTGGAAGATGGTCCGCGCACGTGTGCAATGTCCCTTGCGCGGTCGACTGTCAACCGGCCTCTGTAGCATGTCGCAGATGTGGAACGCGGTCCACCGTGCTATCATGTTGTGTGGGGCAATACGATTAAATAGGAAAACCCTCGTCGCTACATCAACAGACGGCTCACGCTGATTCCCGGCAGAGGGAGGAGGGGGGGGGGGGGCCAACATGCAATACTTTCGTCCGTACCTACTTACCACATGTCTGTACGGCGTACAACAGTGCAATCTCGCTGTAATGGGGAGACGAGACAAGTAGCATCGTGCACAACATATGGCCCTTATGATTCGCCATTGTAGGGCGCAGCCGGTGTACGGTCAAGCATGTGCCACATTATGTCACTCAGTACGTAACGACGGATGATCAGTGTGGGTTACGCGTACATCAGCGGACAGTCCACACAGGCCGTACCACAACGTACACTGACTGCATCGACAACCGAATGCAACTGAACAGCTGCAAGGCTCATTTCACAAACAAACGCCTGACCGACCAGCTTGGAAGGGCAGGAGGGGAGGGCGATATTCGTTCTGTAGCGGTACACCCTTCCAGTGGTTAGCGGGACTGTGTAGAAAGTACGCAACACTCGAAAGACCTTTATGTGAGGGTACGCACCATGGCATCAAGAAATACACATGACACCAGAGGATCCAAGCAGTGAACTATGTTCAGAGGGTTGCTGTTAGGCAAAGCTACATTCCTGTGACGTTACATGTGACAGTTAAGGTGCAGTGTAAGTTAGGTTAAGGTGCAGTGTAAGTTAGGTTAAGGTGCAGTGTAAGTTAGGTTAAGGTGCAGTGTAAGTTAGGTTAAGGTGCAGTGTAAGTTAGGTTAAGGTGCAGTGTAAGTTAGGTTAAGGTGCAGTGTAAGTTAGGTTAAGGTGCAGTGTAAGTTAGGTTAAGGTGCAGTGTAAGTTAGGTTAAGGTGCAGTGTAAGTTAGGTTAAGGTGCAGTGTAAGTTAGGTTAAGGTGCAGTGTAACTTAGGTTAAGGTGCAGTGTAACTTAGGTTAAGGTGCAGTGTAACTTAGGTTAAGGTGCAGTGTAACTTAGGTTAAGGTGCAGTGTAACTTAGGTTAAGGTGCAGTGTAACTTAGGTTAAGGTGCAGTGTAACTTAGGTTAAGGTGCAGTGTAACTTAGGTTAAGGTGCAGTGTAACTTAGGTTAAGGTGCAGTGTAACTTAGGTTAAGGTGCAGTGTAACTTAGGTTAAGGTGCAGTGTAACTTAGGTTAAGGTGCAGTGTAAGTTAGGTTAAGGTGCAGTGTAAGTTAGGTTAAGGTGCAGCGTAACTTAGGTTAAGGTGCAGCGTAACTTAGGTTAAGGTGCAGCGTAACTTAGGTTAAGGTGCAGCGTAACTTAGGTTAAGGTGCAGCGTAACTTAGGTTAAGGTGCAGCGTAACTTAGGTTAAGGTGCAGCGTAACTTAGGTTAAGGTGCAGCGTAACTTAGGTTAAGGTGCAGCGTAACTTAGGTTAAGGTGCAGCGTAACTTAGGTTAAGGTGCAGCGTAACTTAGGTTAAGGTGCAGCGTGGGTTAGGTTAGGGGCCAACGTGGGTTAGGTTAGGGGCCAACGTGGGTTAGGTTAGGGGCCAACGTGGGTTAGGTTAGGGGCCAACGTG
>NW_026061876.1:45000-50000 GCF_023897955.1 Schistocerca gregaria | reverse complement strand
CACGCTGATTCCTTCAGTGTAGCGCGCGTGCGGCCCAGAACATCTAAGGGCATCACAGACCTGTTATTGCTCAATCTCGTGCGGCTAGAAGCCGCCTGTCCCTCTAAGAAGAAAAGTAATCGCTGACAGCACGAAGGATGTCACGCGACTAGTTAGCAGGCTAGAGTCTCGTTCGTTATCGGAATTAACCAGACAAATCGCTCCACCAACTAAGAACGGCCATGCACCACCACCCACCGAATCAAGAAAGAGCTATCAATCTGTCAATCCTTCCGGTGTCCGGGCCTGGTGAGGTTTCCCGTGTTGAGTCAAATTAAGCCGCAGGCTCCACTCCTGGTGGTGCCCTTCCGTCAATTCCTTTAAGTTTCAGCTTTGCAACCATACTTCCCCCGGAACCCAAAAGCTTTGGTTTCCCGGAGGCTGCCCGCCGAGTCATCGGAGGAACTGCGGCGGATCGCTGGCTGGCATCGTTTATGGTTAGAACTAGGGCGGTATCTGATCGCCTTCGAACCTCTAACTTTCGTTCTTGATTAATGAAAACATACTTGGCAAATGCTTTCGCTTCTGTTCGTCTTGCGACGATCCAAGAATTTCACCTCTAACGTCGCAATACGAATGCCCCCGCCTGTCCCTATTAATCATTACCTCGGGTTCCGAAAACCAACAAAATAGAACCGAGGTCCTATTCCATTATTCCATGCACACAGTATTCAGGCGGGCTTGCCTGCTTTAAGCACTCTAATTTGTTCAAAGTAAACGTGCCGGCCCACCGAGACACTCAACTAAGAGCACCCTGGTAGGATTTCAACGGGGTCCGCCTCGGGACGCGCAAGCACGCCTTCGGCTCGCCCCACCGGCAGGACGTCCCACGATACATGCCAGTTAAACACCGACGGGCGGTGAACCAACAGCGTGGGACACAAATCCAACTACGAGCTTTTTAACCGCAACAACTTTAATATACGCTATTGGAGCTGGAATTACCGCGGCTGCTGGCACCAGACTTGCCCTCCAATAGATACTCGTTAAAGGATTTAAAGTGTACTCATTCCGATTACGGGGCCTCGGATGAGTCCCGTATCGTTATTTTTCGTCACTACCTCCCCGTGCCGGGAGTGGGTAATTTGCGCGCCTGCTGCCTTCCTTGGATGTGGTAGCCGTTTCTCAGGCTCCCTCTCCGGAATCGAACCCTGATTCCCCGTTACCCGTTACAACCATGGTAGGCGCAGAACCTACCATCGACAGTTGATAAGGCAGACATTTGAAAGATGCGTCGCCGGTACGAGGACCGTGCGATCAGCCCAAAGTTATTCAGAGTCACCAAGGCAAACGGACCAGACGAGCCAATCCGATTGGTTTTGATCTAATAAAAGCGTCCCTTCCATCTCTGGTCGGGACTCTGTTTGCATGTATTAGCTCTAGAATTACCACAGTTATCCAAGTAACGTGGGTACGATCTAAGGAACCATAACTGATTTAATGAGCCATTCGCGGTTTCACCTTAATGCGGCTTGTACTGAGACATGCATGGCTTAATCTTTGAGACAAGCATATGACTACTGGCAGGATCAACCAGGGAGCTGCGTCAACGAGAGCTGAGCAGCCGGCCGCCCGGGAGTGTGTCCCGAGGGCCCGCGCGAACACGCAAGCGTCCGCTCAATTATTCTGCAAACAGGAGGAGGCTGAGCTCCCCTGCACGATACACCTCGAAACCCTCTCAGGTCCCGGCGGCGCGCAGCGCCGTCCTAAGTACTTGGTCGGGTTCGAGAGAGGCGCAATCGCCCGGAGATAGGCGAGTAGACGCTTTCAGTGCGAACACCCGTGCTCCCAACTGAGCTTGCCGCTGCCGACAGAGGCCCGGGAGCGTGCTGTCGTGGCATTGCCGGCGGGAAACAACACGCGCCACCTACGGTGACCGGCAGCTCCAACGCCAGCGCCACAGAAGGGCAAAGCCCCACTTGGGTGCAGAAGCGAACTCTCCCAGCACAGCGCACGCGCCAACACGTCCGCAGAGCTGCGATACAAACCACCTGCGAGAACCGCTGGGGGCGACCGAGCAGCAGACGGCGTCGCGACGCCGAGTGCCGGGCGGCGGCGCATCCTCAACGCACACAGTCCGCAATCGGACCAGCACACTGCAGATGTCCACCGCGCTTCGCACCGGGCTCGACAGAACCCACTTTGGCCGCCTGGCGCCGCGCGCAGGGTGCGCCGGCGCATAGCTGGGACGCCAGCCGGGCCCGTCGGCCGGCGCTCCTGCCACTGGGCGCCCCCCACCAGCCGGCTGTAGTGCGTGCGCTCACGCAGCGCGCGGCCAGCACGCCGGGCGGCCCCCCCTCACCGGCCGGGGACTGTCCCGCCAAGCCACAGCCTCGTATCGCTTCATACCCACATGGCCAACTCAGGTTCGGGGGCATGGCGGGTACCGCCGAAACAACCGGTTCACAGATGTACCGATCGTCGCTATCACCGATGCACCTGCAGCGCGAACAACCGCTCAACAACTGATTTCCAGTTCATTTGCGGATCTTTGGCAGCAAACGTATACGTCAATCTACATTTGCGAAATCTACGATTCTGGCATGCCTGCATGTTATGTGTCACGACACGCTACATCAGCCCACATACACACTGCGGCATGTACACGAGAGAACACGTGGAAGATGGTCCGCGCACGTGTGCAATGTCCCTTGCGCGGTCGACTGTCAACCGGCCTCTGTAGCATGTCGCAGATGTGGAACGCGGTCCACCGTGCTATCATGTTGTGTGGGGCAATACGATTAAATAGGAAAACCCTCGTCGCTACATCAACAGACGGCTCACGCTGATTCCCGGCAGAGGGAGGAGGGGGGGGGGGGGGGCCAACATGCAATACTTTCGTCCGTACCTACTTACCACATGTCTGTACGGCGTACAACAGTGCAATCTCGCTGTAATGGGGAGACGAGACAAGTAGCATCGTGCACAACATATGGCCCTTATGATTCGCCATTGTAGGGCGCAGCCGGTGTACGGTCAAGCATGTGCCACATTATGTCACTCAGTACGTAACGACGGATGATCAGTGTGGGTTACGCGTACATCAGCGGACAGTCCACACAGGCCGTACCACAACGTACACTGACTGCATCGACAACCGAATGCAACTGAACAGCTGCAAGGCTCATTTCACAAACAAACGCCTGACCGACCAGCTTGGAAGGGCAGGAGGGGAGGGCGATATTCGTTCTGTAGCGGTACACCCTTCCAGTGGTTAGCGGGACTGTGTAGAAAGTACGCAACACTCGAAAGACCTTTATGTGAGGGTACGCACCATGGCATCAAGAAATACACATGACACCAGAGGATCCAAGCAGTGAACTATGTTCAGAGGGTTGCTGTTAGGCAAAGCTACATTCCTGTGACGTTACATGTGACAGTTAAGGTGCAGTGTAAGTTAGGTTAAGGTGCAGTGTAAGTTAGGTTAAGGTGCAGTGTAAGTTAGGTTAAGGTGCAGTGTAAGTTAGGTTAAGGTGCAGTGTAAGTTAGGTTAAGGTGCAGTGTAAGTTAGGTTAAGGTGCAGTGTAAGTTAGGTTAAGGTGCAGTGTAAGTTAGGTTAAGGTGCAGTGTAAGTTAGGTTAAGGTGCAGTGTAAGTTAGGTTAAGGTGCAGTGTAACTTAGGTTAAGGTGCAGTGTAACTTAGGTTAAGGTGCAGTGTAACTTAGGTTAAGGTGCAGTGTAACTTAGGTTAAGGTGCAGTGTAAGTTAGGTTAAGGTGCAGTGTAAGTTAGGTTAAGGTGCAGTGTAAGTTAGGTTAAGGTGCAGTGTAAGTTAGGTTAAGGTGCAGTGTAAGTTAGGTTAAGGTGCAGTGTAACTTAGGTTAAGGTGCAGTGTAACTTAGGTTAAGGTGCAGTGTAACTTAGGTTAAGGTGCAGTGTAACTTAGGTTAAGGTGCAGTGTAACTTAGGTTAAGGTGCAGTGTAACTTAGGTTAAGGTGCAGTGTAACTTAGGTTAAGGTGCAGTGTAACTTAGGTTAAGGTGCAGTGTAACTTAGGTTAAGGTGCAGTGTAACTTAGGTTAAGGTGCAGTGTAACTTAGGTTAAGGTGCAGTGTAACTTAGGTTAAGGTGCAGTGTAACTTAGGTTAAGATGCAGTGTAACTTAGGTTAAGGTGCAGTGTAACTTAGGTTAAGGTGCAGTGTAACTTAGGTTAAGGTGCAGTGTAACTTAGGTTAAGGTGCAGTGTAACTTAGGTTAAGGTGCAGTGTAAGTTAGGTTAAGGTGCAGTGTAAGTTAGGTTAAGGTGCAGTGTAAGTTAGGTTAAGGTGCAGTGTAAGTTAGGTTAAGGTGCAGTGTAAGTTAGGTTAAGGTGCAGTGTAAGTTAGGTTAAGGTGCAGTGTAAGTTAGGTTAAGGTGCAGCGTAAGTTAGGTTAAGGTGCAGCGTAACTTAGGTTAAGGTGCAGTGTAACTTAGGTTAAGGTGCAGTGTAACTTAGGTTAAGGTGCAGTGTAACTTAGGTTAAGGTGCAGTGTAACTTAGGTTAAGGTGCAGTGTAAGTTAGGTTAAGGTGCAGTGTAAGTTAGGTTAAGGTGCAGCGTAACTTAGGTTAAGGTGCAGCGTAACTTAGGTTAAGGTGCAGCGTAACTTAGGTTAAGGTGCAGCGTAACTTAGGTTAAGGTGCAGCGTAACTTAGGTTAAGGTGCAGCGTAACTTAGGTTAAGGTGCAGCGTAACTTAGGTTAAGGTGCAGCGTAACTTAGGTTAAGGTGCAGCGTGGGTTAGGTTAGGGGCCAACGTGGGTTAGGTTAGGGGCCAACGTGGGTTAGGTTAGGGGCCAACGTGGGTTAGGTTAGGGGCCAACGTGGGTTAGGTTAGGGGCCAACGTGGGTTAGGTTAGGGGCCAACGTGGGTTAGGTTAGGGGCCAACGTGGGTTAGGTTAGGGGCCAACGTGGGTTAGGTTAGGGGCCAACGTGGGTTAGGTTAGGGGCCAACGTGGGTTAGGTTAGGGTCAACGTGGGTTA
>NW_026061876.1:32500-37500 GCF_023897955.1 Schistocerca gregaria | reverse complement strand
GTCTCGTTCGTTATCGGAATTAACCAGACAAATCGCTCCACCAACTAAGAACGGCCATGCACCACCACCCACCGAATCAAGAAAGAGCTATCAATCTGTCAATCCTTCCGGTGTCCGGGCCTGGTGAGGTTTCCCGTGTTGAGTCAAATTAAGCCGCAGGCTCCACTCCTGGTGGTGCCCTTCCGTCAATTCCTTTAAGTTTCAGCTTTGCAACCATACTTCCCCCGGAACCCAAAAGCTTTGGTTTCCCGGAGGCTGCCCGCCGAGTCATCGGAGGAACTGCGGCGGATCGCTGGCTGGCATCGTTTATGGTTAGAACTAGGGCGGTATCTGATCGCCTTCGAACCTCTAACTTTCGTTCTTGATTAATGAAAACATACTTGGCAAATGCTTTCGCTTCTGTTCGTCTTGCGACGATCCAAGAATTTCACCTCTAACGTCGCAATACGAATGCCCCCGCCTGTCCCTATTAATCATTACCTCGGGTTACGAAAACCAACAAAATAGAACCGAGGTCCTATTCCATTATTCCATGCACACAGTATTCAGGCGGGCTTGCCTGCTTTAAGCACTCTAATTTGTTCAAAGTAAACGTGCCGGCCCACCGAGACACTCAACTAAGAGCACCCTGGTAGGATTTCAACGGGGTCCGCCTCGGGACGCGCAAGCACGCCTTCGGCTCGCCCCACCGGCAGGACGTCCCACGATACATGCCAGTTAAACACCGACGGGCGGTGAACCAACAGCGTGGGACACAAATCCAACTACGAGCTTTTTAACCGCAACAACTTTAATATACGCTATTGGAGCTGGAATTACCGCGGCTGCTGGCACCAGACTTGCCCTCCAATAGATACTCGTTAAAGGATTTAAAGTGTACTCATTCCGATTACGGGGCCTCGGATGAGTCCCGTATCGTTATTTTTCGTCACTACCTCCCCGTGCCGGGAGTGGGTAATTTGCGCGCCTGCTGCCTTCCTTGGATGTGGTAGCCGTTTCTCAGGCTCCCTCTCCGGAATCGAACCCTGATTCCCCGTTACCCGTTACAACCATGGTAGGCGCAGAACCTACCATCGACAGTTGATAAGGCAGACATTTGAAAGATGCGTCGCCGGTACGAGGACCGTGCGATCAGCCCAAAGTTATTCAGAGTCACCAAGGCAAACGGACCAGACGAGCCAATCCGATTGGTTTTGATCTAATAAAAGCGTCCCTTCCATCTCTGGTCGGGACTCTGTTTGCATGTATTAGCTCTAGAATTACCACAGTTATCCAAGTAACGTGGGTACGATCTAAGGAACCATAACTGATTTAATGAGCCATTCGCGGTTTCACCTTAATGCGGCTTGTACTGAGACATGCATGGCTTAATCTTTGAGACAAGCATATGACTACTGGCAGGATCAACCAGGGAGCTGCGTCAACGAGAGCTGAGCAGCCGGCCGCCCGGGAGTGTGTCCCGAGGGCCCGCGCGAACACGCAAGCGTCCGCTCAATTATTCTGCAAACAGGAGGAGGCTGAGCTCCCCTGCACGATACACCTCGAAACCCTCTCAGGTCCCGGCGGCGCGCAGCGCCGTCCTAAGTACTTGGTCGGGTTCGAGAGAGGCGCAATCGCCCGGAGATAGGCGAGTAGACGCTTTCAGTGCGAACACCCGTGCTCCCAACTGAGCTTGCCGCTGCCGACAGAGGCCCGGGAGCGTGCTGTCGTGGCATTGCCGGCGGGAAACAACACGCGCCACCTACGGTGACCGGCAGCTCCAACGCCAGCGCCACAGAAGGGCAAAGCCCCACTTGGGTGCAGAAGCGAACTCTCCCAGCACAGCGCACGCGCCAACACGTCCGCAGAGCTGCGATACAAACCACCTGCGAGAACCGCTGGGGGCGACCGAGCAGCAGACGGCGTCGCGACGCCGAGTGCCGGGCGGCGGCGCATCCTCAACGCACACAGTCCGCAATCGGACCAGCACACTGCAGATGTCCACCGCGCTTCGCACCGGGCTCGACAGAACCCACTTTGGCCGCCTGGCGCCGCGCGCAGGGTGCGCCGGCGCATAGCTGGGACGCCAGCCGGGCCCGTCGGCCGGCGCTCCTGCCACTGGGCGCCCCCCACCAGCCGGCTGTAGTGCGTGCGCTCACGCAGCGCGCGGCCAGCACGCCGGGCGGCCCCCCCTCACCGGCCGGGGACTGTCCCGCCAAGCCACAGCCTCGTATCGCTTCATACCCACATGGCCAACTCAGGTTCGGGGGCATGGCGGGTACCGCCGAAACAACCGGTTCACAGATGTACCGATCGTCGCTATCACCGATGCACCTGCAGCGCGAACAACCGCTCAACAACTGATTTCCAGTTCATTTGCGGATCTTTGGCAGCAAACGTATACGTCAATCTACATTTGCGAAATCTACGATTCTGGCATGCCTGCATGTTATGTGTCACGACACGCTACATCAGCCCACATACACACTGCGGCATGTACACGAGAGAACACGTGGAAGATGGTCCGCGCACGTGTGCAATGTCCCTTGCGCGGTCGACTGTCAACCGGCCTCTGTAGCATGTCGCAGATGTGGAACGCGGTCCACCGTGCTATCATGTTGTGTGGGGCAATACGATTAAATAGGAAAACCCTCGTCGCTACATCAACAGACGGCTCACGCTGATTCCCGGCAGAGGGAGGAGGGGGGGGGGGGGGCCAACATGCAATACTTTCGTCCGTACCTACTTACCACATGTCTGTACGGCGTACAACAGTGCAATCTCGCTGTAATGGGGAGACGAGACAAGTAGCATCGTGCACAACATATGGCCCTTATGATTCGCCATTGTAGGGCGCAGCCGGTGTACGGTCAAGCATGTGCCACATTATGTCACTCAGTACGTAACGACGGATGATCAGTGTGGGTTACGCGTACATCAGCGGACAGTCCACACAGGCCGTACCACAACGTACACTGACTGCATCGACAACCGAATGCAACTGAACAGCTGCAAGGCTCATTTCACAAACAAACGCCTGACCGACCAGCTTGGAAGGGCAGGAGGGGAGGGCGATATTCGTTCTGTAGCGGTACACCCTTCCAGTGGTTAGCGGGACTGTGTAGAAAGTACGCAACACTCGAAAGACCTTTATGTGAGGGTACGCACCATGGCATCAAGAAATACACATGACACCAGAGGATCCAAGCAGTGAACTATGTTCAGAGGGTTGCTGTTAGGCAAAGCTACATTCCTGTGACGTTACATGTGACAGTTAAGGTGCAGTGTAAGTTAGGTTAAGGTGCAGTGTAAGTTAGGTTAAGGTGCAGTGTAAGTTAGGTTAAGGTGCAGTGTAAGTTAGGTTAAGGTGCAGTGTAAGTTAGGTTAAGGTGCAGTGTAAGTTAGGTTAAGGTGCAGTGTAAGTTAGGTTAAGGTGCAGTGTAAGTTAGGTTAAGGTGCAGTGTAAGTTAGGTTAAGGTGCAGTGTAAGTTAGGTTAAGGTGCAGTGTAAGTTAGGTTAAGGTGCAGTGTAACTTAGGTTAAGGTGCAGTGTAACTTAGGTTAAGGTGCAGTGTAACTTAGGTTAAGGTGCAGTGTAACTTAGGTTAAGGTGCAGTGTAACTTAGGTTAAGGTGCAGTGTAACTTAGGTTAAGGTGCAGTGTAACTTAGGTTAAGGTGCAGTGTAACTTAGGTTAAGGTGCAGTGTAACTTAGGTTAAGGTGCAGTGTAACTTAGGTTAAGGTGCAGTGTAACTTAGGTTAAGGTGCAGTGTAACTTAGGTTAAGGTGCAGTGTAACTTAGGTTAAGGTGCAGTGTAAGTTAGGTTAAGGTGCAGTGTAACTTAGGTTAAGGTGCAGTGTAAGTTAGGTTAAGGTGCAGTGTAAGTTAGGTTAAGGTGCAGCGTAACTTAGGTTAAGGTGCAGCGTAACTTAGGTTAAGGTGCAGCGTAACTTAGGTTAAGGTGCAGCGTAACTTAGGTTAAGGTGCAGCGTAACTTAGGTTAAGGTGCAGCGTAACTTAGGTTAAGGTGCAGCGTAACTTAGGTTAAGGTGCAGCGTAACTTAGGTTAAGGTGCAGCGTAACTTAGGTTAAGGTGCAGCGTGGGTTAGGTTAGGGGCCAACGTGGGTTAGGTTAGGGGCCAACGTGGGTTAGGTTAGGGGCCAACGTGGGTTAGGTTAGGGGCCAACGTGGGTTAGGTTAGGGGCCAACGTGGGTTAGGTTAGGGGCCAACGTGGGTTAGGTTAGGGGCCAACGTGGGTTAGGTTAGGGGCCAACGTGGGTTAGGTTAGGGGCCAACGTGGGTTAGGTTAGGGGCCAACGTGGGTTAGGTTAGGGGCCAACGTGGGTTAGGTTAGGGGCCAACGTGGGTTAGGTTAGGGGCCAACGTGGGTTAGGTTAGGGGCCAACGTGGGTTAGGTTAGGGGCCAACGTGGGTTAGGTTAGGGGCCAACGTGGGTTAGGTTAAGGGCCAACGTGGGTTAGGTTAAGGGCCAACGTGGGTTAGGTTAAGGGCCAACGTGGGTTAGGTTAAGGGCCAACGTGGGTTAGGTTAAGGGCCAACGTGGGTTAGGTTAAGGGCCAACGTGGGTTAGGTTAAGGGCCAACGTGGGTTAGGTTAAGGGCCAACGTGGGTTAGGTTAAGGGCCAACGTGGGTTAGGTTAAGGGCCAACGTGGGTTAGGTTAAGGGCCAACGTGGGTTAGGTTAAGGGCCAACGTGGGTTAGGTTGCCAGAGATGTGTCAAATCAGGATGTACGTTTGGCTGGTGTCAGGTGGTGGGTTGGTTCGATGCCTTTATAAGGGGTGTGGCCAAAGGGTATTTTATTACTTGTACCTTTTGTGTTGTGGCGTGGCGTTGCGTCCTGTGTTGATACTGGGTGGACCACTGTGGGTGTTGCTGGCTGATTTGAGCTGCGTTGTTTGCGGGTGATGTGAGACATTCTGTCTTATTAGTGGACGTGACGTTCCTCTTGTCGTTGTTTGGATAGTGTCCTGTGGCAGCGAGGATAAAATGGATGTTG
>NW_026061876.1:22500-27500 GCF_023897955.1 Schistocerca gregaria | reverse complement strand
ACAGTCTAGAGACCAGCAGCTTCTCAAATGTCTTTCCCAAGACGTCCAGGAGACAGATAGGTCGGTAGGATTTGGGCATCATTGGATCCTTATCAGGAGCCTTTTTGATAATAATAACTTCTGCCGTCTTCCAGCAGGTTGGGAAGACCTGTGTTTCCATACATCTGTTGTAAATTTTCGTAAGGCCCGGAGCCAGTTTGTTTGCAATGCATTGCAGAACTTCTGCAGGAATTGCATCCGGCCCCGGGGCCTTGCACTTTGCAAAGGAGCGAATAGCTGCCTTCACTTCCTCGATGGAGTAGGGGTACACCTGTACGTTGTTGTGGTAGTGTAGCTGGTCTTGCCGTCTTATTTCCTGCTGCATCTCGGTGTCTGTGTCAGGTCGATCGTCTGGGAGGAGCACCCTCAGTAGCTCCTCAGCGGTCTCTGACCAGTCCTGTGTCATTCTGTCTGTGTCACCGACTCGTACAGTCGAGAGATGCATTGGTGAATGGATTTTTTCTCTTACTATTTTGTACGGTGTACCCCATGGATCCAAAGTCAGGTGAGACTTTACAAAATCCTCCCAGCTCCGCTGGCGGTGTTGTCTGAGAGTTTCTTTGAAAAGCCATTTCCTTCTCCTATACTGGGCAAGATGGTAGTGCCGTTCCTCCTGGGTGAAGGACCTTTGATAGCTGCTTCGTGCTCTTCTCATAGACTGCCTGAGCCGGGTAAGCTCTGGAGTCCATGGAGAAGTCGCTTTTCGTATGAAGCGCCTTCGCGTCGGTATCGCCGCGGCCAAAGCCGCCCTGATTGAGACAATTAAGGCCCCTACGGCTTCCTCTACTTCAAAAGGACCGTCTCCCAGCTCCGGAGGATGAAACTCCGCCTCCAACAGGTCCCAGTCTGCTCTCCCGTAGTCATACTGCATTGTCCACCCCTCTAGCACATGCTCCCCTTGTGATGCTATTGTAAATTCAATAGCGTTATGATCACTGGTGGTTATGTTGTCGTTGACCTGCCAATTTTGGATATTGTTTACAATGTTTGTCGTGCAGAGCGTGACATCAATAGAGGATGCTGCCCCAGCTCTGCTCCTGTAGGTAGGAGGGTTGCCGGGGAGATTGACAACATTTAAATTATGTTCCATAATTATGTCTTCCAGTGCCAGTCCTCTTTGATCTTGAACTTGACTGTGCCATAGGGGGGATTTTGCGTTACTATCCATTGATATTATAATTGCTTTGCCTGCTAGGGCTCGCAATACTGTAGATAACTGCCCAAGATAAATATTGATTGGATCCCTGTATTGACAATATATATTAATTATGTACCAAGATGTATTATAAAAGTTTATCTCCACAACTGTTACATGGGAAGTGCAATACTGTGTCAAGACAGTGGTTTTGATTAACTTGTTGTAGATGACAATTGCTGACATGGGGTTTGGACCCATTGATATTACCTGGGCAGTGACGGGAAAGCCTGTGACCTTGCCGGAGGCAGAGCCTGGCTCTTGAATTAACATAACATCGATATTTTTCTCTTCCGCTATCTTTCGGAGCTCCTGAGTTACAAGGGAGCTCCTCATAGCATTTATTTGTAAGACTTTTATCTTAATCCGGGTGTCTGGTGTAGAAATGGCTGTCAGGCCATACCTGGGCAGGATCAAAACCAATCCTGCCGTGCATCTTGACCATGTTTTTATAGGTCTTGTCGATATCGAACTCCCGACCCCGTCTGATATATAATTTTGACACTAGGTCTTGTAATTTTTCAAAGTCTGTGGGAATGTTTAACGCAGCGAGATGAATACAGTCTGCATCCTCCAGTGCCGGGAATGTGACCTTCTCTCCGCGAGGATGCCCGACCCTCACCAGCTGCCTCAGAGCCGCGTTTAGGGCTGTGGGTTCCTCCAGTCTTGACAGTCTTAACGTTTCCTCACAAATGGTGTATGTGTCTCCTGGTGGACACTGAGTGTACATTTTTCCAACTTGAATTGTTTCGACATCCTCTTGCGTCATTTTTGGAGTCTGCTGGTGCTCTGCTGCAGAGACTGGCGCGGCAGCCGACGACGACTCCGCCCCCGAGGACGAGCGGGAACCCCCGCTCCCGACGGATGAAGCCGCCCCGCCGGTCACCGCCGCCTCCCGGAAGCCTAGATGACCCCTCCCTGTAGCCAGGAAACCCCCGACCTGACAGGAGAAATCCGTCGACTCCGGCCGCTCTGTCGGAACAGGAAGTGTATAGGTCTCTCCCTCCTTGCGCGTGAGAAAGCCCCCACTCTGTGAAGAGGTAGACTCCAAGTTGGTCTGCTCGGTCGCCGGATCACCTGGAGGACTCCTCCTAATGGCCAGGAAGGACCCAACCTGGCAGGAGAAGTCCCGCATCTCCGGTCGCACGTCTGGAACTAAGACAGAATAGACCTGCCTCTCCTCCTCTCGCTCGTTGACCACCGAGGGCAGAGATTCCTGTGATTCCTTGAGCTTCCGCCACCGACCTGCATCTCGCAACTGCTTGCTAGGTGATTTTCGAGTGACTCTATAGCGCGTTGCCATAGTCTGTCCTCTGTATGAGCCGCTGTATCATTATTTTATAGGTTGCACACTCCTTACCAGGAGTGTTGCAGGTGCGTTTCCGGTATTTACAAGGGATGCAGGTGGGCGTTTCTCTGTCGCACTTTGTTTTGTCATGCTTTTCGCTTCCACAATTCCCACATACTGGGTTTAGGAAGCTACAGTATTTTGCAACATGTCCGTAATCGTGACATTTGGTACATTTAGCAAGGGCTGTATAGTCCTTGACGGATATTGCATTATAGCCTACGTATAATCTATTGGTTGTAATGATCTGTTTACGCAATTCCGGTGACACTTCAATGGCATGGTGCACAGTGTTTCGGTCACGAGGACCTGCCTTGAAGCGGACCTTGAATTGTTCTGTGAATTCTTCGCGAGTCATTTTGTCCTCAAAATTCTGTGCGTAAACACAGTCAGCCACGTCGTCCTGGGTCATATATGATGGTACGTCGTACATCATCATAAGTGGCCTTCGCTTTCTGGGCTTTTCGCATGTAAATGACTCCTGAATTTTAGTATTGTTCATTAGTTTGTCACTGTCCTCAGTAGAGGCCAGTTCGACTATCAATACGTTTTTTGTAGTCCTGATCTGACTTATTTTGATCTTATCTACTCTAGGGTTTATACTCTTTTCAAACTTGGCTTTTGCCGTCTTGACATCGTCCCCTTTCTTAGGCTTTATGAAGACTGTTGGGACAGCCTTCTGTACGTTCTGCTTTATCGTATCTTGCACCGTGCGTTTTATTGTGATTGGTGCTGCCGCAACTGCAGCATAAGACTTCTGGGGCTTTGCCGCCTCTTTTCTAAGGCGGTCATTTTCCGCCTTTATCTCTTCATATTGCCCCTCGAGCTTGGCATGCGCCAAAGCCCAGTTGGCAACTTCTTCTTTGATCACCCGAATTTGATCTGCGGTGATCTTTCCATGTTTAACGCTTCGGTCTAGAAGCCGAAGAAAATGCGCGTGTCGCTCCATGACGGAGACGTTTGATCTTGCATCGAATGGAGCGTCTTGCTCCGGTAGCGCCGTATCACTCTCCACGTTTTCTGCCATCATTGATTGAATTGAAGAGTGATAAATTGGAGGCCCGTCTCTTACCCCGGACCGGCCTCTCTGGCATGGGGGGGGGGGCAAATTGCAGCTCGCTCACCAGTCCCGCCCCTTGACCAAGAGCTTTAAGAGCTGCTGGGTTTAGCACGCCGTTTCCAGCGCACTAGTCCCCTTCCACAACCACATCACTGGGGATTTCACCCGTCCCTCCCCGGCAAATGCCCACCGCATTCCGGAGAGGCGGATTCACCTCTCGGCCTTCGCCCCCTACTCGGCCGAGTTCCCACCTAAAGGCCAAGAACCCAGTCCTACCCAGGTGATAGGGACAGCGGGAATCTCGTTAATCCATTCATGCGCGTCACTAATTAGATGACGAGGCATTTGGCTACCTTAAGAGAGTCATAGTTACTCCCGCCGTTTACCCGCGCTTGCTTGAATTTCTTCACGTTGACATTCAGAGCACTGGGCAGAAATCACATTGCGTCAACACCCGCTAGGGCCATCGCAATGCTTTGTTTTAATTAGACAGTCGGATTCCCCCAGTCCGTGCCAGTTCTGAGTTGATCGTTGAATGGCGGCCGAAGAGAATCCGCGCACCCGCGCGCCCCCGGAGGAGCACGCTAAGGCGGACGCGGCCTCGCAGCAAGGAAGATCCGTGGGAGGCCAAGGCACGGGACTGAGCTCGGATCCTGCACGCAGGTTGAAGCACCGGGGCGCGAACGCCGCGCAGGCGCGCGCATCCTGCACCGCCGGCCAGCACGAGGCCAACCAACGGCGAGAGCAGACCACGCCCGCGCTAAACGCCCGCACTTACCGGCACCCCTACGGCACTCACCTCGCCCAGGCCCGGCACGTTAGCGCTGACCCACTTCCCGACCAAGCCCGACACGCCCCGATCCTCAGAGCCAATCCTTATCCCGAAGTTACGGATCCAATTTGCCGACTTCCCTTACCTACATTATTCTATCGACTAGAGGCTCTTCACCTTGGAGACCTGCTGCGGATATGGGTACGAACCGGCGCGACACCTCCACGTGGCCCTCTCCCGGATTTTCAAGGTCCGAGGGGAAGATCGGGACACCGCCGCAACTGCGGTGCTCTTCGCGTTCCAAACCCTATCTCCCTGCTAGAGGATTCCAGGGAACTCGAACGCTCATGCAGAAAAGAAAACTCTTCCCCGATCTCCCGACGGCGTCTCCGGGTCCTTTTGGGTTACCCCGACGAGCATCTCTAAAAGAGGGGCCCGACTTGTATCGGTTCCGCTGCCGGGTTCCGGAATAGGAACCGGATTCCCTTTCGCCCAACGGGGGCCAGCACAAAGTGCATCATGCTATGACGGCCCCCATCAACATCGGATTTCTCCTAGGGCTTAGGATCGACTGACTCGTGTGCAA
>NW_026061876.1:15000-17500 GCF_023897955.1 Schistocerca gregaria | reverse complement strand
ACACAGTCCGCAATCGGACCAGCACACTGCAGATGTCCACCGCGCTTCGCACCGGGCTCGACAGAACCCACTTTGGCCGCCTGGCGCCGCGCGCAGGGTGCGCCGGCGCATAGCTGGGACGCCAGCCGGGCCCGTCGGCCGGCGCTCCTGCCACTGGGCGCCCCCCACCAGCCGGCTGTAGTGCGTGCGCTCACGCAGCGCGCGGCCAGCACGCCGGGCGGCCCCCCCTCACCGGCCGGGGACTGTCCCGCCAAGCCACAGCCTCGTATCGCTTCATACCCACATGGCCAACTCAGGTTCGGGGGCATGGCGGGTACCGCCGAAACAACCGGTTCACAGATGTACCGATCGTCGCTATCACCGATGCACCTGCAGCGCGAACAACCGCTCAACAACTGATTTCCAGTTCATTTGCGGATCTTTGGCAGCAAACGTATACGTCAATCTACATTTGCGAAATCTACGATTCTGGCATGCCTGCATGTTATGTGTCACGACACGCTACATCAGCCCACATACACACTGCGGCATGTACACGAGAGAACACGTGGAAGATGGTCCGCGCACGTGTGCAATGTCCCTTGCGCGGTCGACTGTCAACCGGCCTCTGTAGCATGTCGCAGATGTGGAACGCGGTCCACCGTGCTATCATGTTGTGTGGGGCAATACGATTAAATAGGAAAACCCTCGTCGCTACATCAACAGACGGCTCACGCTGATTCCCGGCAGAGGGAGGAGGGGGGGGGGGGGGCCAACATGCAATACTTTCGTCCGTACCTACTTACCACATGTCTGTACGGCGTACAACAGTGCAATCTCGCTGTAATGGGGAGACGAGACAAGTAGCATCGTGCACAACATATGGCCCTTATGATTCGCCATTGTAGGGCGCAGCCGGTGTACGGTCAAGCATGTGCCACATTATGTCACTCAGTACGTAACGACGGATGATCAGTGTGGGTTACGCGTACATCAGCGGACAGTCCACACAGGCCGTACCACAACGTACACTGACTGCATCGACAACCGAATGCAACTGAACAGCTGCAAGGCTCATTTCACAAACAAACGCCTGACCGACCAGCTTGGAAGGGCAGGAGGGGAGGGCGATATTCGTTCTGTAGCGGTACACCCTTCCAGTGGTTAGCGGGACTGTGTAGAAAGTACGCAACACTCGAAAGACCTTTATGTGAGGGTACGCACCATGGCATCAAGAAATACACATGACACCAGAGGATCCAAGCAGTGAACTATGTTCAGAGGGTTGCTGTTAGGCAAAGCTACATTCCTGTGACGTTACATGTGACAGTTAAGGTGCAGTGTAAGTTAGGTTAAGGTGCAGTGTAAGTTAGGTTAAGGTGCAGTGTAAGTTAGGTTAAGGTGCAGTGTAAGTTAGGTTAAGGTGCAGTGTAAGTTAGGTTAAGGTGCAGTGTAAGTTAGGTTAAGGTGCAGTGTAAGTTAGGTTAAGGTGCAGTGTAAGTTAGGTTAAGGTGCAGTGTAAGTTAGGTTAAGGTGCAGTGTAACTTAGGTTAAGGTGCAGTGTAACTTAGGTTAAGGTGCAGTGTAACTTAGGTTAAGGTGCAGTGTAACTTAGGTTAAGGTGCAGTGTAACTTAGGTTAAGGTGCAGTGTAACTTAGGTTAAGGTGCAGTGTAACTTAGGTTAAGGTGCAGTGTAACTTAGGTTAAGGTGCAGTGTAACTTAGGTTAAGGTGCAGTGTAACTTAGGTTAAGGTGCAGTGTAACTTAGGTTAAGGTGCAGTGTAACTTAGGTTAAGGTGCAGTGTAACTTAGGTTAAGGTGCAGTGTAACTTAGGTTAAGGTGCAGTGTAACTTAGGTTAAGGTGCAGTGTAAGTTAGGTTAAGGTGCAGTGTAAGTTAGGTTAAGGTGCAGCGTAACTTAGGTTAAGGTGCAGCGTAACTTAGGTTAAGGTGCAGCGTAACTTAGGTTAAGGTGCAGCGTAACTTAGGTTAAGGTGCAGCGTAACTTAGGTTAAGGTGCAGCGTAACTTAGGTTAAGGTGCAGCGTAACTTAGGTTAAGGTGCAGCGTAACTTAGGTTAAGGTGCAGCGTAACTTAGGTTAAGGTGCAGCGTAACTTAGGTTAAGGTGCAGCGTAACTTAGGTTAAGGTGCAGCGTGGGTTAGGTTAGGGGCCAACGTGGGTTAGGTTAGGGGCCAACGTGGGTTAGGTTAGGGGCCAACGTGGGTTAGGTTAGGGGCCAACGTGGGTTAGGTTAGGGGCCAACGTGGGTTAGGTTAGGGGCCAACGTGGGTTAGGTTAGGGGCCAACGTGGGTTAGGTTAGGGGCCAACGTGGGTTAGGTTAGGGGCCAACGTGGGTTAGGTTAGGGGCCAACGTGGGTTAGGTTAGGGGCCAACGTGGGTTAGGTTAGGGGCCAACGTGGGTTAGGTTAGGGGCCAACGTGGGTTAGGTTAGGGGCCAACGTGGGTTAGGTTAAGGGCCAACGTGGGTTAGGTTAAGGGCCAACGTGGGTTAGGTTA
>NW_026061876.1:2500-5000 GCF_023897955.1 Schistocerca gregaria | reverse complement strand
ACAGACGGCTCACGCTGATTCCCGGCAGAGGGAGGAGGGGGGGGGGGGGGCCAACATGCAATACTTTCGTCCGTACCTACTTACCACATGTCTGTACGGCGTACAACAGTGCAATCTCGCTGTAATGGGGAGACGAGACAAGTAGCATCGTGCACAACATATGGCCCTTATGATTCGCCATTGTAGGGCGCAGCCGGTGTACGGTCAAGCATGTGCCACATTATGTCACTCAGTACGTAACGACGGATGATCAGTGTGGGTTACGCGTACATCAGCGGACAGTCCACACAGGCCGTACCACAACGTACACTGACTGCATCGACAACCGAATGCAACTGAACAGCTGCAAGGCTCATTTCACAAACAAACGCCTGACCGACCAGCTTGGAAGGGCAGGAGGGGAGGGCGATATTCGTTCTGTAGCGGTACACCCTTCCAGTGGTTAGCGGGACTGTGTAGAAAGTACGCAACACTCGAAAGACCTTTATGTGAGGGTACGCACCATGGCATCAAGAAATACACATGACACCAGAGGATCCAAGCAGTGAACTATGTTCAGAGGGTTGCTGTTAGGCAAAGCTACATTCCTGTGACGTTACATGTGACAGTTAAGGTGCAGTGTAAGTTAGGTTAAGGTGCAGTGTAAGTTAGGTTAAGGTGCAGTGTAAGTTAGGTTAAGGTGCAGTGTAAGTTAGGTTAAGGTGCAGTGTAAGTTAGGTTAAGGTGCAGTGTAAGTTAGGTTAAGGTGCAGTGTAAGTTAGGTTAAGGTGCAGTGTAACTTAGGTTAAGGTGCAGTGTAACTTAGGTTAAGGTGCAGTGTAACTTAGGTTAAGGTGCAGTGTAACTTAGGTTAAGGTGCAGTGTAACTTAGGTTAAGGTGCAGTGTAACTTAGGTTAAGGTGCAGTGTAACTTAGGTTAAGGTGCAGTGTAACTTAGGTTAAGGTGCAGTGTAACTTAGGTTAAGGTGCAGTGTAACTTAGGTTAAGGTGCAGTGTAACTTAGGTTAAGGTGCAGTGTAACTTAGGTTAAGGTGCAGTGTAACTTAGGTTAAGGTGCAGTGTAACTTAGGTTAAGGTGCAGTGTAAGTTAGGTTAAGGTGCAGTGTAAGTTAGGTTAAGGTGCAGCGTAACTTAGGTTAAGGTGCAGCGTAACTTAGGTTAAGGTGCAGCGTAACTTAGGTTAAGGTGCAGCGTAACTTAGGTTAAGGTGCAGCGTAACTTAGGTTAAGGTGCAGCGTAACTTAGGTTAAGGTGCAGCGTAACTTAGGTTAAGGTGCAGCGTAACTTAGGTTAAGGTGCAGCGTAACTTAGGTTAAGGTGCAGCGTAACTTAGGTTAAGGTGCAGCGTAACTTAGGTTAAGGTGCAGCGTAACTTAGGTTAAGGTGCAGCGTAACTTAGGTTAAGGTGCAGCGTGGGTTAGGTTAGGGGCCAACGTGGGTTAGGTTAGGGGCCAACGTGGGTTAGGTTAGGGGCCAACGTGGGTTAGGTTAGGGGCCAACGTGGGTTAGGTTAGGGGCCAACGTGGGTTAGGTTAGGGGCCAACGTGGGTTAGGTTAGGGGCCAACGTGGGTTAGGTTAGGGGCCAACGTGGGTTAGGTTAGGGGCCAACGTGGGTTAGGTTAGGGGCCAACGTGGGTTAGGTTAGGGGCCAACGTGGGTTAGGTTAGGGGCCAACGTGGGTTAGGTTAGGGGCCAACGTGGGTTAGGTTAGGGGCCAACGTGGGTTAGGTTAGGGGCCAACGTGGGTTAGGTTAGGGGCCAACGTGGGTTAGGTTAAGGGCCAACGTGGGTTAGGTTAAGGGCCAACGTGGGTTAGGTTAAGGGCCAACGTGGGTTAGGTTAAGGGCCAACGTGGGTTAGGTTAAGGGCCAACGTGGGTTAGGTTAAGGGCCAACGTGGGTTAGGTTAAGGGCCAACGTGGGTTAGGTTAAGGGCCAACGTGGGTTAGGTTAAGGGCCAACGTGGGTTAGGTTAAGGGCCAACGTGGGTTAGGTTGCCAGAGATGTGTCAAATCAGGATGTACGTTTGGCTGGTGTCAGGTGGTGGGTTGGTTCGATGCCTTTATAAGGGGTGTGGCCAAAGGGTATTTTATTACTTGTACCTTTTGTGTTGTGGCGTGGCGTTGCGTCCTGTGTTGATACTGGGTGGACCACTGTGGGTGTTGCTGGCTGATTTGAGCTGCGTTGTTTGCGGGTGATGTGAGACATTCTGTCTTATTAGTGGACGTGACGTTCCTCTTGTCGTTGTTTGGATAGTGTCCTGTGGCAGCGAGGATAAAATGGATGTTGTTGAACGATAGTGCTTTGGTGCTTTCGCTTTGTTACACACAGAGTGGACTGTGAGATAGGGTGACTGGGTCGAGTGCGGTTCACACTGTCCTCCCCAGTTTACAGTATGTATCATCTATGTATGTGGTCCTGCATCATTTACTAAGGAGGGACGTCAGACGACTGAAATATTAGTTATGTACTGATGTAAAGCAGAATGCTTACCTTCCAC